>NC_133373.1:1301126-1339750 GCF_049309525.1 Garra rufa | reverse complement strand
AGTATATATATATATATATATTTATCCATTTATCATTTTTTGAAGTTGAAAGAAATTGTTTGATAAGTGAGATCTTTATTTGAAGCCCTTGAAAATCAAAAAAAGTATGTGAAAGTCCTGGAATTTTATTTTATAGTATCTATACGAACCCTGTGTGAACCACCGTCTATACTTAAGATTGTTTCTGAATTAACCAATGGCAATAACAGAATTCAATAACTATAACAAAGGGAAATTATTGTTTAGGAAAATATATAATAAGCGTTTTCCCATTGTAGAAGCCATATATACATTTTTTAAGCTTATTGAAATTGGTTACACTTTATTCTTTAGACAGAGTAGTAGACTGTTCAGGGTTATGTTTCAGTCAGCAGAATGTTGTTGGACTATCAAAATAAAGTGTAAGCAGATATTAAGCAGACGGTTTACTAATACTCTTAACAACTGCTAGTTGACATGTGGTTGCAAAGTTACTTATAGTAAGCAGAATATCTAAAGTGGACTATTAGAATAAAGTGTTATGCATTTGCATTTGATTTTTGCGAGAAACATCAGGATTGATGCTACACCATTATTTGGGGAAAAAAGAATCTTTCTACAATTCTTTTGCTAGAAACAAATGAATTGCTACTATTTAATTATATTATAGTAGATGCTTTCACAATACCTACATTAATATAATGAACAGCATGAAACAGCATAAACCCTGCAATAATTGTAATAAATGTTCTTGCATAAAGTTCTCAGAGTAATCAGTCACATTTTGACATTTATGGTTCAGGTGAGTGGCTTGTGAATTGCTAATGAAAAAAATAAGAAAGTTGCATACAGTATATCTAGAGCTGTTTGTGGCAGCTGAGCAATGAGATGCTTCAGGTTTATTGCAATATGGTAAAGTCAACACAAAATGAATGCAGTGCACTAAACAGACCCTTTACTGTAGCTCTAATAGGGTGAGTATTCTTCTCACTCTTTTGCTCTTTTCTTTGCTGGCTGAGACATTTGGGCTGCAGTGTGAACGGATGAAACTGGTCTCAGGCAGAGTCAGCGTGTCAGTTCTCATCACAGCACATCTGCATCTGTGTCTCATATTAAGACATTGGGACATTTTTCCTCAAAACATCTTTTGCTCCAGCAGAACACCAGCCATGGAAGACCATCTGTTTCCAATCCAAACAAGCAAGTCATATTTTCCATATGCTCTAAAAAAAACTGCTGGAGACACTTTTCTTTTGACAACTGCAGTCATTTACAAATGTTAGCCCAACGGAAAAAAAGATAGTAAGTTTAACTAAAAAAAAAGGCTAAAATGGACAATAAAACCTGTTAAATGGTTAACTACAAATTAGCACACCATATATAGTGAAAGATTAGAGTAATTAATCTTCTATACTTCAGAATTTGTGTGCAACCTTGTAAAAGTTGCTCAAGGTAAACCAAAGGAAGAAACCAGCAAAAAAAAAAAAAAAAACCAAGAAAGCCCATGAGCTGTATGCCTACAGTACATTCAATATTACCCAAAGACCTGAATGAAGTTAAAGTGATATATAGGGGTGTAATATTCACAACAAGTGCTAGATTTCACAGGGACTTTGCCTCAGGTGGGAGTTACAATTATATTTTGAAAGACAGTAAGATGTAAATATCTTACTGTACAATACTGTAAAATGTCTAAAATGTTTCTAAAAGATGTCACATATTTTCAGGTAATCCTAAAGATGTTTTTCAGGTGTGCTTGATTAGGAGTGAAGCTAAACTCTGCTGGACACTGGCCCTCCAGGACCGGAGATGCCCATTCCTGATCTAATCTGACTTGATGGTTTTAAAATAACCTTGGCAAAAGAGGGCACACAGGTGTTTTTAATAGAGTCCATTTAGAGTCCATCTGGTACCAAAGCACTGTTTACAAGATACTGAGATCATAAAATAAGTGCTTTTAAAGAAGAAGAAATCTTGCAAGAAAATCTTGTGACAAAGATGCACCATTATTTGAATTACTCTTCCAGACTCTTTAGCGCCGTGGTTCCTGACTATGTTTCTGGAGCCCCATTGAGACTCCACATTTTGCATCTCTCCTTTTTCTCACACACCTATTTCAGGTCTTGGAGTCTCTACTAATGAGCTGATGATCCGATTAAGGTGTGTTGATTAAGGAGACAAGGAAAACATGTAGTGTCGGGTTACAGTGCCTTGCGAAATTATTCATATCCCTTAATTTTTTTCACATTTTGTTATGTTGCTGCCTTACTACTTTAAATTACTTTTTTCAATCTACACTCCCTACTCCATAATGGCAAAGCAAAACATAGGTTTTTAACATTTGTGCAAATTTATTAGAAATAAAAAAACTGAAAAGATCCCGTTGCACAAGTATTCATACCCTTTTCTAGGAAACTCGAAATTCTCGAAAGAAGACGATTGTCACATCAGACCCAAAAAGACTTGAGGCTGTAAAGTTGCTTCAACTATGTACTGAGTTAAGGCTATGAATACTTATGCAATCTACTTATTTCAGCGTATAATTTTTAATACATTTGTAACATTTGCAAATCTGGTTTTTGCTTTGTCCTTATTATGTTGTATGGAGTGTAAATTGGTGTGGGGAAAAAATAATTTAAAGCAGTTTAACATAATGCTGCAACAAAACGTGAAAAAAAAAAAGAATACTTTTGCAAGGCACATATGTAATGAGTGCATTATGTGGGTAACGGTTAGGTACTTTGCACTTAATAGTATTGACAGCATGGTATATATATTTTTTTATCATTTATTACATAATAAAATAGAGTGACAGAATATAGTCGCCATCCCATAATGCCTGTAACATTGTCACTGGTTCTGGCAAACCCATCTACCGGATTTCTGTCATAAATTGAATGAAAACTGTCTACACTGTACCACACTGAAAATAATAAATTATACAGCAATAAGACCTGCCGTTCATATTTGATTATGCTTGAGCACACTGAATGTCAACAGCAGCCGTTCAGAACATTAAGATTTAGAATGTGAGGTCTCCATGGTGATGCTGATGCATGTTGCTGTGACGCTGAAGAAGGAAAACAAGTTCATGCAGAGGAAACATGATTTGAACTCACAAACAATCTATTTCTGCAGCTACTATGTGCTGTCGGCTTTCCATGATGATTGTACTGACAAGAAGGATGAATTAGGCCTAGTTAGTTTAAATGGAATCACTATTTTTGATAATATTTTGTGAAATGGGATTGTGCTTTCTCCAGCTCATAAATGGGCCAGACTGTTTCTTACCTAATGGGTTTTAATAGTACAATGCTGAATGTCAGGAAATCTCTAAATTGGAGACGTTATGCAGTCAAATTGAAGGATATATTATCTTTTCTTGTTTTGAGCTGTCCATTACCATCTGAATTGATGCTTAGTGTTCGGTTAACAAAAAGACCCTTGCTATGCCACTGAATATGTAACTACAGACATCGTGTTTCATGTTAATATGTAAGTTCATCTGTTATTGTTTCAGCTTCATGCCTTATTATGTCACACAGACTTTATTATGATTTAATTATGCATGTGTGAAGATTACCAAATCAGTGTGCCAGAAAACTCACACTGAGTACAGATCCAAACTACATTATCCACTTATCATTTGCATACACCATACGGTAGTACAAAACATAGTCACTGTGGTCTACAAAACCTAGAGAAAGCTATATGTTAGCCTTCTGATCTATCTTAATAGCAATTGCTGCACTTGCATTGTTAAAAAAAAGCAAATGCATATTTTCCAGTCTAAAAAAAATTCTATTTTCTTGAAACAACATAATAACCCTTGTCAGACCAACAAAACGACCCTAAATGTTGTCCCAAATAGTCAAACAGAGCTGTCTGAACAAAGAATTTCGTATTGAAGAAATATTAAGGCTTTGTGAGTTACCAGCATGCATTGCAACATGAATAAATTATGCATTTACTGTTATAGGATTATTGTTTTGCCGTTTGATGACTTAATTAAAACTTTGTTGTTGTTGTTTTGTCATTATTGTTCGTTATTTGTTGTACTGTGAAGTAAAGAGCTAATCTTATTAACATTTGTTGTTGATTGCCACCGTTCTTGACGTTTGTGACTAGTTTTGAGGCCTATAGTATGTTCAGCCACTTAAATGCGTTTCCTGGATACCTTAGTCAAAGACAATGTTATCTACTGTACATATTAGACTAAGTTATCCATTAGGGTTTTTATAACAATTCACAGTTTGCCATTTGTAAATAAACACAATGTATAATGTGGTGACTTTTTACACATTTTTTTTCATGTAGGAAACAGTAAAAAAATTAATGACCTATTATAATAATTTATTCAGACAATAATTGTTGTTTCAGTTGCTGTAAAAATAAGACATTAACAAACTCATTAACAAACTCATTTATGCTGGCTAAACAAAATATATGTACTGAGAAGAACTAAAAAAATATTGTTGAGAGAACTCAAAAGTCTTACTGCATCAAGTGGCTTTTTTTTGAGTTTTCTCAACTATTTTTCACAGTATGTGCAGGACCCTCTGGAACCACATTGTTTGAAATCTGTCAGGAAAACTCTATGTACTTTGATAGTGGATAAAAATGACTAGGACTTAACTGCTTGTACTAGAGTCCCTGAGTGCATCTGCACCACCTCAGGTCTGATGTTGTAGCTCAGAAATTGCACAGGAGGTGGAACAGACAAGGTTTTCTCAAGTAACACTGTCACATGCTGATGGCATTCTCTCAGGTTGCAGGAGAAAATAAGGATATCAATGTTGTCTAGAACAAAGAGAAGTTTACAAAAACCCTGTTCATGAACCTCTGGAATACGGAGGGAGCACTAACTAGCCCATATGGCATGACCTGATACTCAAAGTGACCATCTTAAAGGTGGTCTTAAATGTATCCTCCTTCTGTATTTTGACAAGTTTATAAACATGGCAAAGGTTAGTTTTTTAAACACTGTTGCTCTTCTCAGCAGTTCCACAATGGGTGAGATCAGAGAAAGAGGCTATTTATACTTGACCGCAATGCAATGGAGAGTTCAGTAATCAATGCAAGGGCTTCTTGGCCACAAGAACTCCTTCTTTGAGTATCTGCATATATTATTTAGTATGACATTTTATTAGTTTGTTTAGTGTATGTTGTTTGATAAAGAATGAGAGATTGGCAGTGTGAATGTGGCTTGAAAAGAGCACTGGTGCCGTACCTTCCACCTAGGTATTTGCATCCCCAGCATTTAAACTGACCCTAATTTAAAATGAGCAAACAGCATGTACACATGAATAATTCAGACCTTGTCTGTAAAATTGCGAATCTCAAATGTTAAAAATTCTCTACAATCCAATCTTAGCCCTGGTTATGGCTCTGATGAAGCATGAAAGAATGGTACAACATTAATATTGTCAGATTTCTTTGATTGTTAAAAGCAAAGACTGTAAGATTTCAAGAGCAGGAATTTGTCTTCGGAACTTGATGGGAAAAGGGGTGACTCGAATCTGGGTGAAATGGATGATAACCGTTATTCTACAGATTAATAAGGTGAAAAGAAGAGATGTATACATGACAAATACAAAGCTTTCTTTTAACATTGGTCATGTTTAGACTTGTCCTATCAGCAGTAGAGGTCTGTTAATAGATTTATCCCTAGAGAATGTCATTTCAACATTTTTAGCAACATCTCCAGGGCTCAACGCAAGTAACTAGACATAAGAGTGAGTATGATGCAAGTAGTAGTTACTAGGTTCTTATTACACTGAATTTTCCACCTATGCATCGAAAATGAGATTTTCCTTTCTTCAATATGCAACTATTTCCTATCTCCATTGTTATCTATATTCTACCTGATTTTTGCCAATTTTTGTGTAGTCCATGCAGTTTGGAAATGCAAAGTCAGGTGCATTGCAGTTCTGAACACACTTATTTAAAACAGGTGTCAATAAATCAATTAAAGAGGTCTAACTGCAGTATGGAACCCATAAAATAAATGGCACATTATAATCGTAATCATGCAAACATAAAAAAAATACATTGTGTTGACAAAGTCCTTTCGATCATCAAGTTTATTTGCAAATGAATTACAGCGAAGTTTAGTAGTCCATTCACCAGTGCTGCACTTCCTTTCTAAACCATTGCTTATTTACACATTCTATATTTCAATTTTAAATCCCCAAATTAACTATTCATTATATGCTCTCATGACATGAAAACAATTGACATGATAAATGAGTTCTGAATATAGGAAATCATACAGCCGAGTGCAGTGAGTTTACTCATTGTAAAAAGCGAGTAAAAACAGCATCTCAACACAAACTGTTTAGGTTTGTTAACATACACTTCCACAATGACATATGTTCAGCGCTTTTGTTTTAAATAGTCAAACTATTGAACTTAAATAAATAAATGCGAAATTTCATGTATTTTAATGCTGCGCACTCCAGCAACAGAAACAAAAATTAATACTCACATTTGTACATTAATGGAAAATTAGTTTTTTTACAGTGTGTGCATGAAGGCATTCTGAGTATTAAGTTACATTCTATTACAAATTACCAAATATGGCTCTCGCAATTATTTTTTGTGCCTCGAGTGCATTGAACCCTTGGTTCTCCATTTCTACATCTGTTGTATCAAAACAAATAAAGAGCGCTATGCTTCTACTCTAGTCTGCACTCAACTCCACAACCGTAACTGTAATGAAGGACTGTGGCATGATGCATTAATATGAAAAGAAAATCAAAAAGGATCTGTGTGTTCATCTGAAGCCCATTCTGCTAGTCGTCCATCCAGATGTCTTTCCAAACAATTATCTACAGCTATGAATTAAAGAAAAATTTCAATACGAGTTGTAACAGACACAATCTGAGTCAAAAGCATAAATTGTTTGGCTCTTCAGTGCATGTTGCATTCATTTAGCACCTGAATTTAGAAAAGCGCCAGTGCTCTGATAACCCCTCGGTGAAATATACATTCTCTTCGACACTATGGTGACAGGGCACTATATGAAATCATCATGTGACTTAATAAGTGTGTTCTAATATGATTATTAATGACGTTCTTGCGCTGTCTGTCTGACTGAATTCGTGTTCACCCTACTCATTCTGACATAATCTACAATAATGTGTAATATTATGGTGCGTACTGTATGACGAGCCCTTTGACTGCAGCAGTTCTGAACTCTCAGCTGTCGGTCTGTGGTCAGAGTTCGTTGCAGGCAGAGTTCTCTGTGGTTTTGAACATTAAAATGGAGTTGTATATTTTGAGAGCCGGCCCTAGTTTAATGCTGAGGATCTTCACCAGGTCCACCTGAGTCAATAGCAGGAAGGCCTCGCCATCAATTTGCTGAAACCAAACAAGAATAAATTAGCTGATAAACATACACAGCTGTCAGTGCAGAAGATGCATTTCCCGTGCACTTCCATTATTCAATGAAATTACAAGGTGGTTTGCTTTACTACAGGGATAAAACAAAATGTCCTGAACTACTGCTTGCTGAAAATTATGCCACGGAACAAACATCTCAATTCTGTTCATGAACAGAGACATTTGCCATTGTATAAAATTTTATGAATCATATGAAAACTCAAAGGTGCTTCATGTCATTTGATTATTTGTGACACTGGACTACAAAACCAGTCTTAAGTAGCAAAGGTTTATTTGTAGCAATAGGCAAAAATACATTCTATGGGTCAAAATTTTCAATTTTACTTTTATGCCAAACATCATTAGGATATTAAGATCATGTTCCATGAAGATATTTTCTATATTTCCTATCACAATATATCAAAACTTTTGATTAGTAATATGCATTGCTCAGAACTTCATTTGGACAACTTTAAAGGCGATTTTCTCAATATTTAGATTTTTGCACCCACAGATTCTGGATTTTCTTGGCCAAAAATTGTCATGTCCCAAAAAACCATATCCATACATCAATGGCAAGCTTATTTATTCAACTTTTGGATGATGTATAAATCTCAATTTTGAATATTGACCTTTATGACTGTTTTTTTTGGGTCAGGGTCACATATTGGTAGCAATAGCCAATGATACACTGTATGGGTCAAAATTAAAGATTTATCTGTGATGCCAAAAATCATTAGGATATTAAGTAAAGATCATGGTCCATGAAGATATTTTGCAAATTTCCTACCGTAAATGTATCAAAACTTAATTTTTGATTAATTTAATTTGATTGATATTGCATTGCTAAGAACTTCATTTGGACAACTACAGGTGATTTTCTCAATATTTTTTGCATCCTCAGATTTTAGATTTTCAAACAGCTGTATCTCAGCCAAATATCGTCATGTCCTAACAAATCATACATCAATACAAAGCTTATTTTTAAATAATATGCATTGCTAAGAACTCATTTGACCAACTTTAAAGGTGATTTTCTCAATATTTAGATTTTTTTGCACCCTCAGATTCCAGATTTTCAAACAGTTGCATCTCAGCCAAATATTGTCCTATCCTAACAAGCTATCAGATCATGTATAGACTACCAGCACTATCCTGTGTGAAAGTGAAGTGTGTGAGATGATGTGGAAATTTACTCCAGGTGCCGATGACGTTTAAACTACGCAAACAGGAGAACTGTCGTATTAGCCTATAATTAGTAACACAATTGCATCTGTTCTTCCCAATGACAAACCACATCCTCCCATTCCAATCAGCAGAGCTGCTCACCCTGAAAGTGCCTCGCTAAAACTATGATTTCAGATATTCATATTCTGACATGATGTGCAGCTTTGACAACATCCAGCTGCTGTCATGACATGATGTTGGTCACTTTCAACATGTTTCAAATTAACATTTGAGCAGTGGTTTGAACTTAAAGGTTCAGTCGAGACGAGCAAACAGATCAGTAGATAGACCACTGCAATAAATCTGATTAGATCCCAGCGCGGTGACTGAATGGAATGGGTGATTATGTGAGACAAGTGCAATCTCAGTAAATCCAAAGCAGCTGGCATCTAATAAGATTTTTTTAGATATATGTTCATGAAGATCAGAAGTCTAAGAGCACAAGTCTGAGGCCTGGAAATAAACTTTTTTTTTTTTTTTTTTTTTTTTTACAAATAATCGTTACGACAAATACTGAAAAGAAAATGAAAAATTCAGCAAATTTCTGTTTTACAACAGAATGTACATGTCATTTGAGTGCTGCTGTCATTGATGAAAAACATGCACAAAATGCACACTGCAATAAATGGTTTGCTTACTTGTTTCCAGACAAATTATCTAAAAATTCTTATTTTAAATCAGAAAACAAGATTATTTTTCCTACCCCACTGACAGATTATTTAGCTTGTTTCATGCAAAAACACACTTAATTTCGACTTGTTTTTTTTTTTTCTGAAAACAAGAAAATAATTTTTACTCGTCTAGAAAATCCTTCTTGATTTAAGAACTTTCTAGATGGATTTTTAGAGTTTTACAGCATTCAACTTAAACTGCTAATTATATATTTGAAATGGAAAAAGACAAAATTGTGAACAATGACAGTCATGCTGATTTTCACAGTGTGACATTGATTTTAACAGTTCAATAAAAAGAAGGTCAATATAAAGAATATTACCTGTTATTTTGCCTAAAGCAAGAGATATGTGACCCTGGACCACAAAACCAGTCATAAGGGTACATGTTTTGAAATTGAGATTTACAAATCATCTGAAATCTGACTAAATAAGCTTTCCACTGATGATGCATGGTTTGTTAGGAAAGGACAATATTTGGCTGAGATACAACTATTTGAAAATCTGAAATCTGAGGTCTTTAAAGTTGTCCCAATGATGTTCTTAGCAATGCATATTACTAATCAAGGATTAAGTTTTGATATATTTATGGAAAGAAATTGACAAAATATCTTCATGGAACATGGTCTGCACTTAATATCCTAATGATTTTTGGCAAATGTTGACCCATACAAATGTATTTTTGGCTATGGCTACTTATGACTGGATTTGTGTGAAACATCCCAATGCTATTCTAATAAATATCAGCATTTTATATTACAAAACAAACTGTAGAAGAATGTTCACCAGTGCTCTGAGACTTTACACCCCAATTTATGACAGGGCTCATTATTGCATTTCCCATTTGCACATTTAATTAGAAAACACAAGACAAGACATAGAAGAGAACATGAGGAGACAGAGATGGTAAATAAGAGCAGAAGAGCAGACAGACAGCAGCTCAGAAAGCAGGATTATTTAAAGCAGCAGCCCTCTGGCCTCTTTAAAATTCTTGTTAGCGGTAAACAGCCATGATGCTGTGACGTGGGATGACTTGACATGCCTATAAATGGTTTCAATGAGATCTTCTCACATATCCCATCATGCCTATGCTCTCTTCCTTATGCATTATATGCTGTTCCTAAAATGCTTCAGTTACTCCATCTGCCAAACCTCATGATGAAGGACTAGTTAAATATTTCCCAGAGGTTTTAGTCATTTTGATTCCACTTGTGATTAAAGGGAATAATTTACCTCCTCTCTGAAGGTGCGCACTTGCTCTCTGCAGCCTGGAAGTCCTTGGATAAACTCAATCACCTACAGAATAACAATGAGGATTAGATTAGTACGACAGCTGAAGCTACCCGAGCCCAAAACAAATCAACTGTTCTAAAAAAAACCCCTGCATTAATTCAACAAAGCATAATCGTGTTGAATTTGAATAGCATGTGGGAAATGCAGATTCACGCGGGAGCCCTGTGTACCTCATCCACGCTCCACGCTGCCACTTTACTGGCCGTGATGCCTGCCACTGTTGGTAGGAGCTTGCTGTGCTGATCCCAGCAGTGAGGCATGCTGGGAGATGGGCTGGAACACGGCATGAATACAGACTGGTGCAAAGCCTGCTGTAGAGTCAGCTCTGAGAGAAACAGAGAGAGGGAGTCAATATCATAGTAAACTAAGCATCATTATGCCCTACTCAGGGCACCAGGATACTGAGGAGGATACTGGGTACTGCGGACAATGCTTATAGTAACATACTGATATTAATAATTACATAAATTAGGGAAACACCAAATATTTCTGGCTGAAATCCATTTTATGCCCAATAACTATAAAAAAGTGGATAGAAACATAATTTGAAATGAGACAAAAATGAGTTTATGAGGAGGAACGTATGGGATACTGGTAAGATATTAAAACTATGGCTAAAATATAAATAACAGAGATATACAGTAACTAAGAGATTTGAGTAATTGCTTAAATATGGGATACACAGCAAAAATGCATTTACATTTGTTTACAGACAAAATATCTAAAAATTCTTATTTTTTTAAGAAAAAAAATCTTTTTTTAATTAATTAAGTGTGTTTTTGCTTGAAACAAGCAAAATAATCTGCCAATGGGGTAAGAAAAATAATCTTGTTTTCAGTTTGAAATATGATTTTTTTTGCTTACCCCATTAGCAGAATATTTTGCTTGTTCTAAGCAAAAACTCACTTTATTTTGACTTGTTTTTTATGAAAACAAGATTTTTTTTTACTTGTTTAGAAAACCCATCTTCTAATTTTTAGATATTTTCGCTGGAAACAAGACAAAAAAAATCTAAGAAAGAGAAGCATTTTTTACAGTGTAGCTGCATGGGGTATGGGCTGAAACAAATATAGATAAACACAAAGTATAAAGTAACACTGACAACTGTAATGCACATATTATGAACATCCGGAGCCCACAAAACTGAAAAACAACAACACCAACAACAAATAAAAGGCTTCATTTCAAAGACTAGGCAAACATTTGCACTTTGGCTCACGAGGAAAAAACAATAAAGTGAATTCAGAGATTAAAGTTTATTATGCATTTTTATAAAACTGTGCAGTATTAAAGAATGCTATCAGTATTTGAGCTTTGTCTTAAAAAGGGAATTAGTCAACAGTTAAATATAAAAGATACTAATAATCTACATCCATTACACTGCAAAAAATGCTTTTCTAGCTTAGATTTTTTGTCTTGTTTCCAGCCAAAATATCTAAAAATTCTTAAATCAAGAAGTATTTTCTAGATGAGTAAAAATTATTGTCTTCTTTTCAGAAAAAAAAGTCTAAATTAACTACATTTTTGCTTGAAACAAGCAAAATTATCTGCCAATGGGGTAAGAAAAATAATCTTGTTTTCTGGTTGAAATAAGATTTTTTTTCTTACTCCATTGGCAGATTTTTTGGCTTGTTCTAAGCAAAAACTCACCTAATTTTGACTTGTTTTTTCTGAAAACAAGAAAATAATTTTTACTTATCTAGAAAATCCTTCCTGATTCAAGGATTTTTAGATATTTTGTCTGGAAACAAGACAAAAAATCTAAGCTAGAAAAGCATTTTTTGCAGTGTAATATTGACGATACATAATATGGTCACAATATACTACACATAAATGGGTTAACTAAATATTGTGCACAAAGCACAAAAGCTATTTGTGTCTTATGTTACATCTTATGTATGTTGCAGACTAGCTCTATTGTACATCAATTTGAATAAAAGCACAAGATAATTTATTAATGTAATGTATAAATGTAAATGTAGGTATACTCCTACACACTCTTTATATAAGGGTTATGCTCGCCTGGACTAATGGATGTAGTTTGCATTAAATCATGAACAAAGAATGTAATCATACTGATTTGCTAAAACAGTATCTAGCAAAGGTAACACAATACCAATCTCAGTATTCAGTACTAATACCTGTGAAAACAATGGATACCAAGTTTGATACAAAAAAAAACAAGCTACCAAACACTTATTTTAATTTGTTACTTACTTTAAATATTACTCTAATTATTACAATTAAAATGGTACTATTTAAAACCAATACAAAACGATGTAGTGACAAACTATGTAGTGTCGAGCAGTAGGCAACTTTTCAAATTTTTCTAAGCAAGTAAAGAAAAAAAATCCCTTTGGAGTTTTAATCATAAATTAGAAAATCACTTCTTTTGTACACTTCACCTTGCTGAAGTTGCTCTTTTGTTAAGACAGTCCCTATGAATAAAGTGGCCTTCCAGCAGCGCCCTTCAAGAGTCCAAAAAGCCATTTAAATTCACCTGAAAGTGTCACATTCTCAACAGAAATTGGTAAAACTGGTTCACAGTCCATTTTAGAGTGGCACGCACAGCCTTGACGAGCTGTTGTGCTCCGTGCCGGAGGCCAAACACTGAGATAACACCCTTCCCCACTGTCTGCCTTCCATGCCTAATTCACTCTGACAGACCCTTTCTTTGAAGTGCCAACAAAAAGAAACAGAACACTTTAAGAACGTGTTTTTCTCAATACAATGCCAATCAAGAAAAATTAGATGCATAGGTAAGGTCAGTCTGTACATATATCAAATGAGAAGTCAATTGTGAGGTTCTACAAATTAGTCCAGGTGTGGTAACACAGTATTGCAGTAATGTTAACATGTAAGGAGGCTAAGCAAAATATGAACTCTACTAACTTTGGTAAAACAAGCGTAAGGCCTTGAGTAGCTCTGAAATTGGTAGGACTTGATGTAAACAAGTGTGACAAATGACCAATAACACCCTCGGATTGCTATTGGACACAGGGGCCTTCAACAAGGCTGGGCTTCAAGGCTTCAACACTGCCCTTAGTAGATTTTGTTTTATTTTGCAGCCCGCTCTGTCTGTCTCAGCAGAGAGTGGTGTTCGGACCCAAGCACTCCTGTCTAGTTTAGTTCCAGTGTAGTCTTGAGGTTTGGACTAAGGCTGCAAGATAAATCACATGTGATATCCATTGCACATCTTTCAGATAGAGTGGCGTTTACTAAACAGAGCCTAGGTTCCCTGACAAGCTGCACAAGCTTCATGATATCATCTGCGTGGTTGTGTGCAGTTTGTCGGTAAATTACAGCTCTGTGTAGTAAACGCTGCTCTATCTGAAAGCACACACGAGATGGAGATTTACTACTGATTACAGAACCGGCTTTACTGACAATATGTGCATCTGATATCGCATGCAATTTATTATGCAGCTCTAGTTTGGACTAAAGTTTCTGAGGTCCTGTTGCTTCCCAGTCATGTCCTGTCCTGCCATTTACCATGCTTTGCCAGAGGATTTCCCCTTACAGAGTAGTTTTAGTTTTATTTTGCAGCCCACTCTCCCTCTCTCAGCCAAGGATGCAGCCATGATGCACATTCCAGGTCCTGCGCTACTCTGGCTTTGCCCTGGCCATCTCCGGGGTTCCTGATCTGCCAGAGTCATCCTGGTCTTTCCTGCCCGGACCAGCCTTGACACTACACTTCGGCTCTTGGCCCATGGAGTCTTCCTGGTCTGTTACTATGTTTCCACCCTGGCTATCCACAAGGTCTTCCAACCCAAATGATTCCTCCTGGTCCCTCCCACAACACCACCTCAACTATCTGCCAGGCCTCCAGTATGCTTGAGCTGTGAGCACTATGGTTCATGTGATTTGTTGTCCGGGCATAGCATGATGTTGGAACCCCAGCACTCCTGTCTAGTTTAGTTCTCGTTTAGTGTTAGGGCTCAGACTAATGTTCCTAAGGTCTTGCTGGTTCCCAGGTGTCGTGTCCCGTCCTGCGGTATCCTGCCTTGCCAGAATATTTCCCCTTATGGAGTCATTTTTGTTCAATTTTGTAGCCTGCTCTCCCAGTTTCTGCCATGGTCCAGGTCCTGCCCTTCTTTGGCTGCACCCTGGACATCTACGGGGGTTCCCGATTTGCCAGAGTCACCTTGGTCTTTCCTGCCAGCACCACCCTTGACACTTCACTGGGGTTCTTGACCCACTGGAGTCTTCCTGGTCTGTTACTATGCTTCCACCCTGGCTGTCCACGAGGACTTCCAACCCAAATGATTCCCCTGGTCCCGACCACGACACCACCTCAACTATCTGCCAGGGCTCCAGTGTGTGCTGTGTGCACTATGGTCCGAGTGATTTATTTTGTGTGTGGAGTGTGCTGTTCAAACCCCAGCACCCATGTCTAGTTTAGTTCTGGTTTAGTGTCAGGGTTCAGATAATGTTCCAAAGGTGCCCAGAGGTCTCCCAGGTGTTGTGCCCCATTCTGCAGTATCCTGGCTTGCCAGAGTATTTCAATTTATGGAGTAGTTTTTGTTTAATTTTGTAGCCTAATAATCCAAGTCCAGACTAATGCTGGAGTCATCCTGGTCTTTCCTGCTGACACCACACTTGGCACTACACTGGAGCCTCCCTGGTCCGTCCCTCTCACAACATGTGATTTGATTTGTGTGGTGTTCAGATCCCAGCACTTCTGTCTAATTTAGGCACAATCCCATTTCTACCGCTTTCTCCTACTCTTCTGTTTTTTTTTTCGTGTTAAGTGTGAAGTGATAGGGGTGTCCTGATTTTCTTTTGGTTGGAGGGGCAGGGGTAAGAGCTAGAAAGTCCTTCAAACAAACATTTTTTGGACCCCACTTTTATGTTTTATGTTACTTCTTACAAAGAATTAACAATTCTACAAATACATGGCTAAAGTATGCTAACTTCACCATTAACTGCCTGCACTTTCTGGTGTATTCCCTGTCAGGGTAGTTTTTGTTTTGTTATTTAATAAAAGTCATTGAGAAGGGGGAGCAATTAAACTCGGTTCAGATCAAATGTAATGACAGCACCCTTACTGTCCTTTGTGACTTTTCAAGAAAACATGCCTGTACTTTAATGTGAGGAGCATTCTCTAGTCTAAATGACACTGTAGTGAGCCAGAGAAGTTAATGCTGAATATTCAATGCAGAATTAAGAGCCTATTGCTGCTCACTTTCTGACATTAATTAGTGGAGCATATAGCCAGTGCGCACCATCTGATGCCTGTTATATAAACACCCTAATCGTCTCTGATAATGGCTCTATCCGTGTCATTAGCTGTCATAAAACCTCTCCCTCAAGGGAATTTATGAAAATGTGATGGTGAATACATCTAGATCTCTAAGTGGTAATACCATGCTTGTTCTTGCAGACTTTAAATCCTAGATCCAATTCTCCTAAATCACTCTCTATTCCAATGTATTCCAATGAAAAATTCCATAAACTCGCACACAGAACTCAAAAAGACAAATGAGACAGCAACAAGAGTGCAGATGTCAGGCACTGTCTCTGCAACGTGTTTGTTTCATATAATTACATTATTGAGGGAAGAGTAACTGTGCTATGCTTTTTCATTCCCAGCACTGAGTGCATTATGGGATGCCAGTGCAAAAGTCAAAACACATTATTTGTATAGAGCTTTATACAATACAGACTTTCAAAGCATCTTAATATTAACAAACAGGAAGATAACAGTGTTAATGTAAAACTGAGCAATTATGAAACAAATTCGATCTACAGTAGATAATAGTGTCATTTTGCAGCTCACTTTAGTTTAATGTTCATTCAGTTCAGTTCACTAACAATGCCGATGCTGCTGAGTTAGTGTCCAGCTCAATTCAGTTTAAATTTAGGTTCCATCCAAGCAGGATATGCAAGTGAAATTGATAACATTGCTGAATATTATCAAAATGTAAGTTTTTGGGTAAACTATGCTTTTACATTTAATCGTAATTATGTGCTAAAAGAAAATAAGTAGAAAATGATGAGTTTAACATCTTAATGCAATATATATTAAGGCTGCTCAATTACGCCAAAAATCATAATCACGATTATTTTGGTCAATATTGAAATCACGATTATTTAACACGATTATGAGTGGGTCCAGAACTTTATATGACTGATTAATTTAAAAATAGCAATATAATAGAAAAAAAAGATACAAATGAAACAGGTTTATTTTTTTGGAAATTTAACGTAATTAACTGAATGTAACATAAAACAGCATAGTGTTCACTGTAAGAATTAAACATGCATTGTTTCTTATAAAAAACTACAAAAGTCCCTACATCGAGCAGTGAGTGATTTTGACTTTGTCTTTTGTTGTTTGATGAACATTAAGCACAGAGACGGCAGAAGGAATATTACTTAGAGTTCCTTATTGTAGAATGAATAGATTTAAAAATGCATTCATCCCTGTGTCTATAAAGTGGCTAAATAGTAGTAGTATGGAGCTGTATTTTTTTTATTATTGGGGTTATTTATGTATTTATCTATTTATAGTTGTGTTATTTGTATTGTTATTGGTGTGCTTTGTTTGTCTGTCAATTGATTGCAGCATGGGTGATGGGCCCAAGACAAATTTCCCTGCGAGGGACAATAAAGTTTACCTTACCTTACCTTACTTGTGGCCGCTTTAAGAGCTGCACGGATCCAATATACTGTTACACATGGATTTTCATTCTTAACTGTTTACGTTCATTTCAGACATAACTGACGAAGGTTTACACGAATAACCACCAGACGTTGCATTTTGACATGTATTTGACCTTTTAGGTACGCATCTTAAGCTAAGCGTTTACTTTACTTGTCCGTGTTCTGCTCCATCTCTGAACACATACACAGAACAGCACAAATTTTCTTTCATGCTTTTAAAAACAAAACATCAAATAAATCAAGCACGTCCCATTTTATGCAAGTCACGTTACATGATTTTACTGATTGGCATGTGAAATTGGGCTTTTATAGAGGAGCGAAAGCGCACAAAGGGGGCAGAATCGGGAGCAATAATCATTTCTCTTGATTGTTGTATTTTCATAATCGTTTAAAGCCAAAATCAAAATCGAAACTGAATTTTGATTAATTGCACAGCCCTATAATGAGCAATGTACTGCATATTGGGAATGACCATTTACTCAGTAACTCCCAGTCTCGCCTAACTCCAAAGCAGGGCTGTATTACCCATGTGCACACATATCAATATTCTCACATGTTCCTGGCCAGTATAGTCCAAATATTTTTGGCCAGCATTCACAGCATCAACACATCTGTCCTCGATGGCATTTCCCCCCGAAAACACTCAACCAGGCTCGGGTAACTCCACTGCTTAAACCCACTCTTAACCTACACACAATCCCTGAGGCTTGCAGGAGCTGCTTCCAAACCGTCTGTCCTCATTCAGTGGATCCGTCAACCGCTCGCGACACCATTAATCACCACATTCTCCTATCGCCGGACATCACAGCCACTGCACCCTGCCGAGTCCTGCTTCACAAGGAGATCCTTCAGGGTATATTCAAAGTCACATCAACCAGTCGCAAGCCACAAGCCCTGCAGCCCAGTCATGCTGATTTGCATTATTTAACATCAAGAAGATCAGGTCTTTTTGCACAACTCCTCATCTGGGCTCTTGTCATCTCTAGACATTATTACAATATCTTCAAGCGAACCTCTGCAAATGATTCAAAATGCAGCAGTGGTTTTGGTCTTTAATGAACCCAACACACACTGCACCTCTTTTCTCTTTATGAATATAAAAACCTTTATTACTGCCTCCTCAGGAAGAGACGCTTATGTTTTCATTCCTCATTTGCGAGTCACTTAAATAAAAGCACCTGATAAGTGAATAAATGCAAAAACGCTAGATAAAATGTGACTCCACTTGTCTAGTTGCTACTTTATAACCAGCAGGCTGCAATACATTTCTTCTCCACTGAGATCTTCAACGTCCTCATCCTTTTTTCTTACGTTACAATTATCCGTGGCTCAAGCCCCGGCAGATTACCACTCGCGACGCCCACGATGCATCCAAGTACAGAAGCTGAGGTTCTACATCTTTCATTCTCAGGCTGCCTTTGACGCCTGTGACCGGACCGAGTTATGAAGCTTTTAAGCTGAGGAACAAAGAACCTGTGGTTTGAATCCAACCCTCTTCCTCATTAGTGACTGCCACTAAACCTTTAGAGAACCAGCCAGAAGGAGAGACCAATTTTTCTGGAAAGAGACACAATCCCAGCAAGAAACAGGAAAGCAGAAGGAGAGAAAGAGTGAGTCATCACCGAAAGAAATAGAGCAGTTGTGATGAACTGAAATGGTTTTAGCTCATCTGTGAATCACAACATTGAGTTTCACACGATTCAGACACCGATTCTGAGGGCGTTCTTCACACACTCTACTAAATGCAATCTGCAGTTACCATGAACATGTGAAAAATTGTTTTGTTGGTATACATGTTTTAGGTTGATTCAGTATGCGAAATAATATTTCTGACTTGAATAAAACCAGTTAAGTTAGGCCTTATCATTTCTAGTTTACCACTTTTTCAATGCAGTATTAAACGCAGTAACAAACAGGAGCCAGACTGAGTTTGGTTGTATCTTGAATTCAGTTTTTCCTCATTTGCATGTAGTATTTTCAAGTTTCAAATAAACCATCAAGCTTAAAACATATTATTTCTCTTATTTTTATTACAGTACTTGTCATCAGTGTTAATTTCGTCAAGGAAGATGATGACAAAAATATTCCTTAAATATTTTTTCTCAGTGCTCAAATACACAAACAGCAGTCCAAATGTCTATCATGTTGAGTATCTGATGTAAATACAGTTGGTTATGGAAAGGGAATGTGTGTCAGCATTACATGCATGCCTTCCGTCTTAAAGGGACAGCATTCCTAAATAAATACCTATCTGTGTCATTAATGTTAACCAGCAAAAGATGTTAAATAAATGTATACATGTTAAGCAAATAAATTAAGTAACCTACTGTATCTGTAAAATGAGTTTAACTTGTATCTCTACCCAAAAATGAATATTGTCATCATTTATTCCAGTTTTTCCAAATTCAATCCTTGATTGACATTTCTCATAAGCTTAATTTATTTGGTCTATTTTTATTTGAAAACTACAAATAAAATAGCTACCAAAATAAATGTTGGTAACTGCAGTTTGACTAAAAGTAATTACTAAAAGTTGACAGAAATGAATGACTTTGTCGACTAAACTAGCTCAAATGACTAAAATGTGACTCAAGACTATTATGCATTTTCATCTCAAGATAAAGACTAAGACTAAATCAAAAACGCCTGTCAAGATTAACACTGCTTGTCATTACAGTAACGATTACCACTTTTGTGACCCTGGACCACAAAACCAGTCATAAGGGTCAATTTTTGGAAATTGATATTAAATTGAATGTCAAATAATCTTTAAATAAGCTTTCCATTGATGTATGTTTTGTTAGGAATAGGATAGGACAATATTTGGCCGAGATACAACTATCAGGAAAAAAATCAGGTATCTAACAGTGCAAAAAAATCACAATATTGAGAAAATAGATTTTTTAAGTTGTCCAAATGGAGTTCTGAGCAATGCATATTACTAATAAAAAAATTAAGTTTGAATATATTTGCAGTAGGAAATTTACAAAATATCTTCATGGAAAATCTTGACCTGATATCCTAATGATTTTTGGCATAAAAGAAAAATGTATCATTTTGACCCAGACAATGCATTTTTGGCTATTTATACAAATATACCTGTGCTACTTAAGACTGGTTTCGTGCTCTATATTATTTCAGTTTTCACTTCTCACTCTCTACTTCAGACGATTGTCTTTACTTTTTCACTAAGTGTGTATTATTTCTTGAAGCTGCTTCTGTCACAAAGATGAGTTTCTTGTGTGTGTCATACTTTACATCATCATACTTTGCAGTAAATCTCATTCAGTCAAATAGGATCGTAATTCTTGTTTGCATTTCAAGGCTCAATACTGACGTCCACCAAATAACCTGCATATGCGGCATGAACATACAGTTGTAGATCTACCT
This sequence comes from Garra rufa, assembly GCF_049309525.1. Lineage (NCBI taxonomy): Eukaryota > Metazoa > Chordata > Actinopteri > Cypriniformes > Cyprinidae > Garra > Garra rufa. The sequence goes on along the minus strand of NC_133373.1, from coordinate 1,319,141 downwards.
TTGGTTTCGGTGACTGATGACACCTCACTCTCCACTTCCTCTTCCTGCGGCAGCTCCTCGACCTTCCGAACTTTACAGGGCCGACCAACCCTGAGGAAGAACATCATCAGGTGATCATGACTTAATCAGAGTATAGTTTGCACACTACAAATTTAACACAGCCCAGTACTGCAGCTGGAAACTGCCCACCACTCAACGAATTAAACATGCAACATGAAAAAGTCATGAGACATCAGATTGTGTAGGTGGTATAAAGCCTATACAGTTCAGTATGCAGCATGCTAGTATTCCATTTCAAACAGCCACAGTTTTGAATGGCGTACTACAAAGTGTGTCTGGCTCATATACTGTAAGAATCATCTATTCTGCGTGCGCTGATCTGTTTTGCATAGATCAGCCAAGGTATGATTCTGCATATATTTTTAGTGTATTATAAAGCTCATTATGCAAATCCTTTCTGTAAAGTAAACAGAAATTTCTCAAGGCTATTTGTGAACAGCTGTACAGGAGAAATGCAGTCTCGGAATGAATGAAGTGCATCTTCAGAGAGCGTTATAAGCATTTCTGTCAGGACACAGTGAGAGATGGCATAGACCTTCCTGCGTAAGTCATCGCAGCAGTTTGGCTGAAAGTGAAGCTTGTTGACTAACAGGTCATTATGTCAAAAGCACAACAGAGAGGGATCATTTTACTCTGAGTAAACAATGAATCAGCCTGTTAGACGTCAAGGACAGCTGTTTGTGTTGATTGACATGAGTACATCAGTGTGTGAGTCAATCTGTCCAGACCTGATGTTTTTTTTGTTTGTTTATTTGTTTTGCATGGACAATTAAGTCTTTGTTAGGATGTTACAATTCAACACATTTCCCCTGACATTCTCTAAAATATCTCATTACTGTAAAACAATGTCATTCTCATTACTATAATACATAGTTACTTTTTCTTATTGTTTAAATCATAAAATCATCATTGTTTTTTTTGTACTCTTTTGAACTCTTTCCCTGCCATTGACAGCCCTAATTAAAAAGTAATAGATTTAAAATGCATTTATTTTATAGTTAGTATAGTTCAAGTCTATTAACATATTTACTGACATGTTGCACAAAACGTAATGATATAAATGTTGTAATTAATCTTTATTTGGAGTACTACTTGTTCGCAATGCATATTTCTTAATATTAAGCCTACAATATGTTTTAATGTCAATATTGATGAGGATTGTATAATATTTAAAAAATATCAGTCTTTAAATGCAAAATATTTAAAATGCATCTAAAGTATACTTGCAATAGTTCAACTTTAGCACAATCAAATATACTTAAGTATATCTTTAGTTGGACTTCTGCACAATTAAAGTGCATTAAGTACAAAATCAGTTGATCCAATTTAGACTTTAAATATACAGTTTAGTATGCTAAAAGTACAACTGCAGGGTATTTTTATTATGTATTGTAGTATTCTACATTTTAAATACATTTTATTATATTTATTTTTCACTAGGGAATTTTTTGGCTGTGTTTTCACTGTTATGGATATAATTATATGGAGAATAATATCAAGAAGAAGACACTATTACACATCTTTTGAAAGAATATTGAATCTCTGGATCAAAACACAGGAGAAAAAGAAGTAGAAACAATTGATTGATGATGCATATGTAAAATATCCTGATCATCAAACTTTAAAAAGCATATAAATCAAAACATTACTGAATAAAATGTCAATCAGGAAGTGTTTTGGGGCTGTTGATGGAAGTGACCTACTCCACTCATGTTTTGATTAAAGTCTTTGACAAAAATGCAATTTTCTCAGGTTTTGATAAAAATGTTGCTTTTTTTATTAAACTTATATAAAACACACATGCAAGTGTTGATAAAAAAAAGAATGCATGAAGCTAGAATAAAATGTATTGCATGTTAAGATTTTCATGCAACTAAACTAAACACTGCAAAAATACTTTTCCTACTTAGATTATTTGTCTTTTGATTCTTTGTCTTTTCCAGTAAAAATATCTAAAAATTCTTAAATCAAGAAGGATTTTCTAGACAAGTAAAAATTATTGCCTTGTTTTCCGAAAAAAAAAGAAGAAGTCAAAATTAAGTGCGTTTTTGCTTAAAACAAGCTAGTCTGCCAATGGGGTAAGAAAAAAAAAATCTAATTTCAAACACAAAACAAGGTAATTTTTCCTACCCCATTGGCAGATTATTTAGCTTGTTTCAAGCAAAAACACTTCATTTAGACTTCTGAAAACAAGGCAATAACTTTTACATGTCTAGAAAATCCTTGATTTAAGAATTTTTAGACATTTTGGCTGGAAACAAGACAAAAAATCTAAGTAAGAAATGCATTTTTTGCATTGCATGAAAATTCTGGCCTTGGCTGGCAACTTTTTTTTTTTTTAAATGCTGTCAGGGAAAGGCTTACCAAAATTTATTTATTACATAAATGTGAATAGCAATATAAAAGTTTTTTTTTTTTTTTTTTACACCAAATGAATCATTAAGAGTGACAGAACCTAACCTTCTCTTGGTCTCTGTGCCAGCGGGCTTCTTTACCGGCGTTTCCATGGCAGCAGTTGCCGTGCTGGGTTTATCCGGGTGCGATGGGGCAGAGGTGACGGGTTTGCTGGAGAAACAGAGGAGAGACAGTGATAAATGAACACATCACTGAAGGTGCGAAAGAGGCCAGACGTGGCAAAGTCCTCAGTTTTATCTCAAACAACACAGGTGTGCTGTTTAGGGCCTGACAGAATATGATAAGCAAATCAAGTGCAAATATGCTAATTTATGCTCATTTATTTACAAGAGCAAGTGTTAAGAGAGCAAGAGCTCACCTTAAAATAAAAAAATACTGATTTAAATTCAAATTTAAATTCCAGATTATAATTGTGACTGCCCACATTATACACTTCCATTTGATCTGAACTTGATTTTCCATTCGTGTCCACTATTTACTATTCAAGCTTCTTGCATCAAAAATGCCATAATTTAGTAATGTAGCTGAATGTGTTTTTGCGTGTTTGTCTAGTAGATATAGAAAACGGGAGTATAACACAAATATGAATTTACAGATGCTTACAGTACATCTGATTTAGTCATGTATTAGGATCATTTGAATTGCTTTTGCTTTTTGCACAAGAAAAGATGTTACAATGCAGATTGTTACACCATAACTTGCTTTAACTTTCATGCTGACCCTGAATGCATGATGTACAGTATGTCTGGACACCAGTGTGTTATTGTATAACAATTTAAATTTCATTCAGTCAACCTCTTCTCATTTTAATGGCGCTTCCTGGCCAGTTGAAGCAGCTTTGGGGACCAAACCATATGCTCTCAGTCAAAGATCTGGCAACATGAGACTACCTGGCTCTCATAGAGACTGTGAGATCTTCAGTCATTTAGTGCATGATGCCCAGTTTTTTCTCTGTAACTATTTACAAAGTCAGATTTGAAAAATAGTGTCACACAAGCTGAAGACTCCAGCTCTGACATGGCTTGCAATATAAACGACCATTGAGATTAGTAGCCAGAAACATCAAGAGCTGACTTTGAGCTGATAAATAAGAAATCTATTTAAACAGGCTGTCTGTAAACTAAAGGCACAGCTCGAGGGAGCAGACAGCTTCATTAATTATAACGGGAGTCATTTCGTTTTAAAGCATCCAAAATGCCACTCACATCTGCTGTAGACTAGAAATGGCTTGTTTTTGCTACTGTACTTTTAAAACTATGTAAAAAACCTCTGTAATGATTAGGAAAAGTCTTTGCTCTTTAAGAAAAGACACTGCAGGCAAAAACACTTTTTTCATGCACCTGTCAAGTTTGACATTTTGGGCTTTTGTCAAAGTGTTTTTTCAGACTAGTGGAAGGAAAACACCCAAAAGACACTGTTAAGTGTTTCTTTTGTAGCACTTTGTCTATTTGTGTCAATAGAATTCAATTACAATACATATTTTTATGTATTTAGTTTTCTCAAAATTAGTTTTTTCTCCTACACTGAGCCATGAATCTTCACTTCAGTAGCACTTACACACACCAAACTTGACATTTTTATTCCTGTCTATATTCTATAGGTTTTGAAGGATTTGTTCATATATAATTTGCTTGATTTTATACATTTCATTCTGCCAAAATTATAAAAAAATACACTGTTTTCTGTCTGTTGAGTGAAAAAATGAGATATTCCTTCTGTAAAAACAAGACACAACAAGAATTTTGAAACTGACTTCATCCAGTGTTTAGATTTTTGTACTAGAAATGTATGCACATCAGCACATATTTAATTAAACAATGCCCCGTTTGCATATTTAAACCTAACATTTTAGAAAACTTGTAATACAAAAAATGTTTGCAGTTATCAATGTAATCAACCAACTGAGTGAGTAAGGTGATAACTATTAGTAAAAAAATTTTTACTCTATACACCTGCAGTACCTTAAGTTACTCAACACTGAACAGGTGTTAATGTGGGTGATCATATACAGTTAGGTGCATAATTTTGCATAGTATGCCATACATTTGCATAATATTCCCAGTTGCAGATCTGATGCAAATATAAAAGATTCAAGTTTACACCCCGGACTCTTGATGCACTGCTTTGCCTTCATTAACATCGATGAATGTTGGCAGCTTTTGTAATAACTGCGCATGAGTCACTTAATTGTCCTCAGTGTGAAAAGATGGCTCTCAATATCACACAGTGATGGTTGAGTTGTGATAATCATTAATATTTCCAGTCACTTCTGCAGTTTGGGATTTTGCATGACAGCCAGTAGTGCACATCAAACTATTACTAAAGGGGTTTGCATTATATTAGTTTTTAAAGGTGCCAAAGAATGGAAAACTGTATTTACCTTGACATAGTTGAATAATAACAGTTGTGTACATGGACATAACATACCATGAGTCTCAATCACCATTGTTTCCTCCTTCTTATATAAATCTGGTGTTTGCAAAAGACCACTGAAAAACAGGCTAATCCTAACATAACAGTGACTATTACGTTCTAGTTTTGGGATCATTAATAGCTACGCCCCAACATTTGCATCGCCCAATCATCAGGAATTCTGCAGGTAGGCTGTTGTTTTCACTTACCACATAAACAGAGTAAGGAGAGATGATTGTTCAGACAATGATGAATGACTTACAGATCCTGAACATCACTAACAAGCATCTAAACTTATAAAATATGTGGTAAGTACTGCCTCTGTAGTATAACATTACAAAGAGCCCGGTAATCGCAATTGCAAATCAGAAGTGAAAATAAAATGATTGTGCATTCAAAAAGGCAGTTTCAATGACCTGCATATTAATAGCGGCTCAGGCTCCGTGATTGATATATATTTTCCTTGACTTGCAGCTACTGAAATGAGCCTCTCTGTGAAACAGCCAATCAGAGCTGAGCTCCTCATTATTATTCATGAACCTTCCAAATAAGGTAATAACAGACCATTTCTTTCTAAGGACAAATCCCACTGCAAAAAATGCTTGTCTTGTTTCCAGCCAAAATATCTAAAAATTCTTGAATCAGGAAGGATTTTCTAGACAAGTAAAAATTGTTTTTTAGTAAAACAAGTCAAAATTTGGTGAGTTTTTGCTTAAAACAAGCAAAATAATCTGCCAATGGGGTAAGAAAAATAATCTAGTTGTCTGCTTGAAATAAGATTTTTTTTTTCTTACCCCATTGGCAGATTATTTTGCTTGTTTTAAACAAAAACTCACTTAATTTTGACTAGTTTTTACTAAAAACAAGACAATAATTTTTACTTGTCTAGAAAATCCTTCCTGATTCAAGAATTTTTAGATATTTTGGCTGGAAACAAGACAAAAAATCTAAATAAGAAAAGCATTTTTTGCAGTGTAGGGTTGTAAATGGACCTATAGAAGCATTTCTGGAAAAGTTTTGCCCTTTCCTATGCAATATACCTTCTATGTAGATATCAGAGAACAATTTAAAATATTGTATCAATGCATTCTATGGCACCTTTAAATATTTCAGTAGATCTCAATAGAAAATTCACTCACTCAGTAGTGTCAGCTGAAATCTCTGCGTTTGGTTCTGCTCTGCGTGGACGACCCACTCCGCTTCCTGGCATCTCTCCGCTCAAGCGGTCCGGCAGAACCGAGTCCTTATTCAGGTTGATATCAGAATACGGGCAACCCACAGCACTGAAATGTCAGAAAGCAAGGTTCAATTTACAAACATAACAAGCATCATTGCAGTTCAGTAGCTGTTTTGTATCTAGTCCCGGGTCTTTTTTATTTTTTAATTTTAATTTTTTTTTTTGTTCCGGGTCTTAAAAGTCGTAATTCATACTTGCACAAATCAAGACCTAAAAAGGTCTTTAACTGGAGCAGAAAGTCTTAAATTCATAAAATCATGGCATTAAATCATGCATGTACTGTCTATCATTTATTCTGTGTTTTGCTCAAGGCAGTGTTTCCTGATGAAAAGTTAATAATTAATTATAGCAAGTGTCAAATTAAAATAAATGGGGCTATGCGATAATCGTGATTATCAAATCAAAGCCTGTAATTTAATCAAATAACTGTAAAGTCTGCTGCGCCGTGTCTTAGAGTAAAGCACAGCATTGTATGATGATCTGACATTTTTCGGTTCGGTTTACAAAAAAAACCCTTCATTTTTGCATGTTCTGCAACTTTGACAATTACACATTCACATAAACTTCATAAAAACTGCATAAACTTCAGCATAACGTTAGTATTCTGCCTAAATAAAAGCTTGACTGTTTGAATGTTTAAAAAGAGTTATAAGTATTGTAACTTGTAATGTTAAGAAAACTATTATTGTTATTATAATGATTTTTTTTTACAGCATGATTGTTATTTACAGTAATATGTTTTCTGTCTTTAATTTAATAGTTCTAATAAAAGGTCAAAATAAAAGACTAAAATACAAAAATACTAAAATGTATCCATTTACTTGCATGCCATGCGATCAATAACTGACACACTGCAAAAATGCTTTCCTTACTTAGATTTTTTGTCTAGTTTCCAGCCAAAAAATTCTTAAATCATGAAGCATGTTCTAGACAAGAGAAAATTACTGTCTTGTTTTTTAGAAAAAAAAAAAAAAGTTAAAATGAAGTGCGTTTTTGCTCAAAACTAGCAAAATATCCTGCCAATGGGGTAAGCAAAATAGTCTTATTTCAAGCAGAAAACTAGATTATTTTGCTTACCCCACTGGCAGATTATTTTGCTTTTTTCAGGCAAACATTCCCTAAATTTTAACTAATATTTTCTGAAAACAAGACAATTTTTAAAATCCTTGATTTAAGAATTTTTATATATTTTGGCTGGAAACAAGACAAAAAATCTAAGGAGGAAAAGCATTTTTTGCAGTGCATAAGTGAATGTGTTGTTAAATCATTAAAATAGTAACTTTTGAAAATTAAAAGTGAATATTTTGTCTAAGGGGTTCGGCTGGCAAAAAAAGAGTTTGAGACTCGCTTTGAAATGATCACTAATATGAAGCATGTTTGATTCAGTAAAGCGATATTTTCCATATAAGCTTTGATCAGTATGGGTTTTCTCGCCCTCTTTGAGATTTTTCTCAAACTGACTGTAAAAATAGAAACATCAGAGAACAGACGTGCAGCACCTTTCCTCTCTGAGAGCTGATCTGAGTCGCAGTGTTAAAGCAGAAAGATCATGATCAGTCTGGTTAGCCTGAGCTGTGATATGCTGGAAATTATATTCAGGGAGAGAAATAGTTTTTCCATATTACTTTGATATTTAAGAAGTGAACTACTCCTTCAACCGCCTTAATATTTATTAGTTATTTATTCATTCATACACATACATATTCACACTGACCTGTGGTGTCCAGAATAGCGGGCTCCTTTGATGTGCCCCACTCCTTTACAGCCTGGCGTGGGACAACCGCCCTGCTCAGACGTCTCAAACATGTCCTGAGGAGCTATTAAGAAAACACACACAGAAACACATCATCCTCACTCTGAAAACAACAATATCTATTTACACATACACTGCAAAAAATGCTTTTCTTAGATTTTTTTGTCTTGTTTCCAACCAAAAATATCAAAATATTCTTGAATCAAGGTGGATTTTTCTAGACAAGTAAAAAATATTTTCTTGTTTTTTTTGTTTGTTTAAAAAAAAAAAAAAAAACAAGTCAAAATGAAGTGAGTAAGAAATGGGGTAAGAAAAAAAAATCTTATTTTAAACAGAAAACTGATTTTTTTTTTACCCCACTGGCAGATTATTTTGTTCGTTTCAAGCAAAAAACGCACTTAATTTTGACTTAAATTTGAAAATAACTTTTAATCGTCTAGAAAATTTTTAGATGTTTTTTGCTTCGAACAAGCATTTTATTTTTTGAAGTGTGCAGTTGACATTGACTGTTTGTCATAAATGGTTACACAGTATACACAAGCTTCCTAGAGACAAAAAAAAATAAAAAAAATAAAATGTAATATGCAAATATGGGTGTTTATTCAACTTTGGACGCTTTTATGTCCCAGGGGTTGATTTGTCTTCAAATGAACAGATTCTGAATGTGTTGTTTTTGTTGTATGACGGTCATTTCCATCATTTATTTTCCTACTTTTATTACTTTAAATTTAATTGTTTTCAAAATGATAACACTTTATATCTTCAATGAATATTTGAAAATCCATTATAAAAACAATAACAAGCCAGGCATTTTCCAAAGATCTAACATTTTACCCTAATAATATTTAATCACAAGTTCACTAGTTTACCAAGGAAATTAAAGATACACATTTAAATGGACAGTGTATACAAACTCATATGATATATGTGACCCTGGACCACAAAACCAGTCATAAGGTTAAATTTTACAAAACTGAGATATATGCATCATATGAAAGCTCAATAAATAAGCTTTCTATTGATGTATGGTTTGTTAGGATAGGACAATATTTGGCCGAGATACATCTATTTGAAAATCTGAAATCTAAGGGTGCAAAAAAATCTAAATACTGAGAAAATCACCTTTAAAGTTGTCCAAATTAAGTTCTTAGCAATGCATATTACTTATCAAAAATTACATTTGGATAGGTTTACAGTAGGAATTTAACAAAAAAATCTTCATGGAACATGATCTTTACTTAATTTCCTAATGATTTTTGACATAAAAGAAAAATCAATAATTTTGACCCATACAATGTATTTTTGGCTATTGCTACAAATATACCCCAGCGACTTAAGACTGGTTTTGTGCTCCAGGGTCACATATAGACTCTGATGGATACATTCTCTTCATCTGGTTTCTCTCTCTTTTCTCGCACTCGTTTTGTTTCTCTCTCTCTCTCTCTCTCTCTCTCAGTAAGTCGGTCACATCCTGATGCCAGTTGCTGATTTCTAAACATTGCTCCGATCCGTTTCCATGGACACAGAGCAAGGGAACGAGAACGAGAAGAAGATTATCAGCAAGACTGACTGGAGAAAAGCTCATTGTTCAAGAGCATTTTCCCAGCATCCTCTGGAGCTAACAGAAGATATTGACATGAGAGTAAGAGAGAGGGCTGTTAGATGGCCCATCCCTCTTTTATATCCACATAAGTCCTTTTCTCTCTGCCGGCTGCAATTTTCCAAGAAATGAAGATGAAAATGGCTGTCATTTAGAGGCTCTGAGGCAGTCTGTTTACAGAGGACACAGAACGCTGTTTGACTGGCCATTAACTCAACATTTAAGGCTGGGATTTCGTCTGAATCACTGAAACATCTTGTTGAAAACTGGCAGTACCATATCTCTCTCTCTCAAAACAGAACAGAACAAAACTAAACAAAACAAAAAAACCTAGGGTAAAAACATCTGCGTTAAAACACATTTGCACTGCATTACACATACTACTCAAAAGATATCTAATCTTAGTCAGTTTCTTATACACTGCAAAAAATGCTTTTCTTACTTAGATTTTTTTGTCTTGTTTCCAGCCAAAATATCTAAAAAATCTTGAATCAGGAAGGATTTTCTAGACAAGTAAAAATTATTATCTTGTTTTTAGTAAAAACTAGTCAAAATTAAGTGAGTTTTTGCTTAAAACAAGCAAAATAACCTGCCAATGGGGTAAAAAAAAAATCTTATTTCAAGCAGACAACTAAATTATTTTTCTTACCCCATTGGCAGATTATTTTGCTTGTTTTAAGCAAAAACTCACCTAATTTTGACTTGTTTTTACTAAAAACAATATAATCATTTTTACTTGTCTAGAAAATCCCTCCTGATTCAAGATTTGTTAGATATTTTGGCTGGAAACAAGACAAAAAATCTAAGTAAGAAAAGCATTTTTTGCAGTGTAATATTACCATTACATTAAATCAGAGCATCTCCAAGCATCACTCAAATAGTGCAAAGTAAATGAGATGAACAATGATGTTAGAATGTTGCACCATATTTAATAGTTATATAAAACAACTGTCCATTTTAGGTATATGTAAATATTTGATTGATATTTGTAGTACTAAATAAAATAGACTTTCTTTGTGCATTGCCTATCTTATCCGTAAGAATATATGTGATGCTGCTTTAAAATCTGATCAAGCCAAGTGTCTTTGAAAGCCTCAATTGTTGCTGCTTAACATCTGGAACTGCTGTTCCATCGTGAGAGCGTCTATTAGCTAATGACTGCCGCAGGAAGGACTCTGGTTGTGTGAAATCTGTGTGTACTCACTGAGGGGCGGCTGCAGTGGATGTCCGGTTTTAGCGCACCACCCGGCAGGATGAATATCTGGGCTGTCTGCATCGATCCAGTAATCGTATTCATCTGTCCAGCCATCAAAATGGATCTAAAGGGAGAAACGCAGATCATCTTTTACAATACTGAAACAATAAAGCTATACACAATGCACGGTATTTTTCCTGCAAGGTCACAGTGTCTTTCTCTGTTGACATTGCGTCAACGTCACTACAAATCCCAATGTACCTGGTTGTGTGGTGATAAACAGAGATTTTAGTCTTACATAAGGTACAAAACACCCCACAGCACTTCAGATGAAAGCAGGAACAGCTTGGCTAGTAGCATTTCAAGGTCCCTCGAGAAGATTATCTTCATATTGCAATGCACATCTCTAGAGACGTTAACGTTCAAACAGGAATCTTAAAGAAAACGTTGGCAGCGTTCAGACGGCTGGCAGGGTGATTCGGTCATATTGTGTTTTAGACTCTCGAAACTCTTTGAAAAGAGCTGCTGCAATCACAACAATGAGAAGAAAAGAGCAACAGCACTTAAATGACAGCCTGTCTCCAGGACTTCGATAAAACGAGTTCTGGGAAATCAGCCGGACAGCAGTAACAGGGACTAAAAAGGCGAGCAGTGTTTTTAGTGGTGTTCACAGCACAGCCGACAGTCATTATGTGGAGGCTGAGTGGACAGGCTTTGTGCCGCCCATCCAGACCAGCCTGGCTTTTGTGATTCACTGTGGACAGTTTGAGATAAAGAAATGTTTCATTTGCATTCTTTTCATCAGTCTCGCTCTCTTTTAATCTCCTTCCAGTTTGCGTGCGTCCAATCTCTCCATCTCGGTTTCCTTTAGCTTCGTTCACAATCGGTGTTATTTTAATATCACTGATGTAATGACGAGCCGATCCTTCTTCCGATCTTCGCTATTTCCACAAAGGTATTCCACAAAGGTCTTTGTAATTTGACTTCAAATTGGTCTAGCACAAAAACCTTCTTCCTTATTTTTCTGTTATGCATATATCATGTATACAACTAGCCAGAGTCATCATAATGTGACATCTTAAATATAAAAGATGTATTTTCTTAATGATCACTAAAAGAATTCATGGAAAGATGGCAAAACTGAAATGTATTAAACATATACTTAATAAAAACAAGAGTATGTCAATAATTTTTGCAAAATAAGAAAATTTGCCAATTTAGTTTAAATAAAGGATTGCAAAAATGAGTTCACCCTAGATTAATTCAGCAAATATCTAATATTCTACTACTTAGCATGTCTTCCAGAACTTTAAGTTTCTTGGCATTGAGCGTATAAGTTCATGACAAATTGTCCTGTTTAACTCCTGGAGGATGACCACCTTAAATGACCTGGTCTTTAAAGGAGAGTGTTGCTCAGCTCATCTCTACAGAATCCCCCATAGGTGCTCAAGATTGTTAAGATTGGGTGAAATACATGTCCACTGATAGATTTTCTCATTGGAAGAATCATCATCTTTGTCATGTTGAAAAAATGGCCAACAACTCAGGGAAGTAGGAGAGGGTAGCATCTTCTGTTTCTGTTTCTGTTAGTCTTTGTTAGCTTTTGGTTATATTTTCTTATAATATTTTCTTTGTTTATTATTATAATTACATTTTCTTTCTGACTTTTAGTTAAAATTTTAGTAATTTAGTTTTATGTTTTCATTTTATTTTTTTCAAGGTCTATATAGTTTACAAATTTTAGTTTTCAGTTGTAATTATTTTAGTACTTCAATTTAAACGAAAATGAGAAATGCTGCCTTGCCAACTAACTAAATTTATTCATATATATTTACGATTTAGTTTTAGTTTAATAGCTCCTATTCACACTGCACTTTTTTACTCTTTTTTTTCTGCTCGAGATCTACTGATTCTATGGTGTTTAATGGTGCTTTTAAATTAAGATTTCCAAAACAGTTGTTATTAGGCTTTGTTCTACACAATTCAAGTTTTTAAAAACTTCTCATTTTTTTTAAGACTTTAAAATACTATCAAATAAACTATTTCAAAGACACTTCGTAAACAGGTTTGATTCGAACATGCCAAAATAAATCAAACCCTTTTGTCTCCGTCCTGTGGGATAGTTGAGGCTGTTTCAGAGAACCATCAAAGACCTGGACGTAAAGGCCTTTCTCCTCCAAGTCAATTACAGCTGTTTCAGGAGATATTGATGGGGGATTTTAAAACGCAGTGGGAACCCAACAAATCCATTCAGTGCATGGCACTGAGATCTGGTGAATGTCAGCGAACAGAGGTGATGAGAGAGAACAGGACTGGAGGTGGAGGTCGTGCTCTATACGGCTCAAACACATGAACAAGACGGACATGTGTAAACCAAGTATTGATTGGGTGTTTAAGAGAGAGACTGAAGGACCTCTGCTCTCTCTATCTCTCTCTGTGGAGGATCACGGATGACGGCTACGCAGATAGACAGCGTGAGCGGGAGAAGAGGCAGATCTGACAGCTCTCCGTGTGAGTGTGAGACAGACAATGACATGTGCTATTTCTCATGGTCCGTGTGAATGATGTGTGTGGATTCTGCTGCCCTCGTGGATCCAACATGTGCAATTACAGCTACATTTGACACCTCACACGGCATCAACACTAATTGTTAACCACCTGTTGCACATCTTGCTGCCAGAAATCACCTTTCACTTTGCTTTGTGCAACATTTGGGAATGAGACCTGCTGGTTGATACTGTAGTAGGTGTTTCTAATCAACTGCTGAGTAACGTATTCATACTCAATGGAAGTTGGCATGGCAGTCGCGAATCAACTTTGTTGCATTGCCAACAATCGATCTAGTTTACATTTAAATGCAGACTCAAAACTCATCTGTTTAGTTGTGCATTTATTGAATGAGCACTGTGAATGAGCACTATGCTGCGTCCGAACAGATTGCATTATTTTATGTATAATCATTTCTACTGTTTTAATTAATTTTTAAATCAATTTTAAAATCATTTAAAATGTTCTTAAATCTGTTTATGTGATTATTATTTTAAATTTTTATGACTATGATTTTTATGCTATTGTGATTTTAATTCCTTTTTATGTACAGCACTTTGAATTACCATTGTGTATGAAATGTGCTATATAAATAAACTTGCCTTGCCTTGCCTTGCCTTGCCTTGCCTTGCCTAGTTGCCTCAAACAGCCAAACCTCACTAAAAATGAATGCCTCCAAGTCGCTTTGTTGCTCACCCAGTGTGAACAGCTGTGCATGCTTGGCCTTGGCAATCTCTAGTATAAACTGAGTCTTGCTCTCTCTTTCCGTTTTGGAAAACACTGCAGTTTCAAGTATATAATGCAAATATAAAACGTGTGAAAATCTGTAATCTGAGGGTGCAAAAAAATTTTAATATAAAGAAAACCACCTTTAAAGTTGTGCAAATGAAGTTCTTAGCAATGCATATTAATAAAAAAAAAAAGTTTTGATATTTTCACAATAGGAAATTTACAAAATATCTTCATGGAACATGATCTTTACTTAATGATTTTTGGCATAAAAGAAAAATATTTTTGACTATTTCTACAAATATACCCGTGCCACTTGAGACTCCAGGGTCACGGATGTGATTTATACACTGATGTGACTTATCCGTGTTGTTTTCAGTGCAGCTTATTTTCCAGAAAATGCTCCTCACCAGTTATAGCGTTTTTCAGCACTATGAATCAAAAGCAATGCTTGCATGAATTGCGCAATGTGTCGAACTGAAACGTTCAGCACTGCTTCTGAAAGCAAAAATTGACAACACTTAGAACCACAAGAATCTGTGTTAAATGACTCTGGTACAAACTCCACACATCACACGTATTTATGTGCATGAAGAGCAGCCGTTTATCAGCTGGAGGACTGACAGATCATGTTCAGAAAAAGATTTCTATATGGAGCAGAGCTTCCCTGCAGCCCACACGAAGGGAAAAGCACAGATGACTCATTCTGATCGCTTCTAAACTCCAAACAGACGGCTGAGAGATCAGATGCTGTCATGGGTTCACCTTCAGCTGAATCAGCACCGCATCACTGGATCTTCACTGACAATTAGACTGATTATGCTGGGAAACTGCACAACTCAATGAGCAAGAAATCAGAGATGAAACACTTTGATTTGAAGTGGATTTGATGGATACGTGAGCTAGAAGCAGATTATAATCAGGACACAATCTGATTCAGCATTATGGTGAGGTAGAGAAAATATGAAGCAATGATTAAAATAAAATCTAAATGTTTTTTAAAATGAGCTCCATATTCTTACAATATCATACTATATAAGTCATAAAAGTCTGATGTACAAATGATAAAAGTGATGCTCCTGAAATTGAAAACTATGTCATGTGTCCTGCATTTCAATTACACTTTTTTTCTGCCTTCCATTAAATTACAATCCACAATAAGAAATTCCATTTAAAAAAATTGGATTTTTCCCACTGATGGCGATTGGATGGAGCAAATGATTCATTGTGGACCTCATCAAAAGTCAATAAACACAGCTACATTAGCCAATCTTCATCTAGACAAGTGCCAAATAAAAACGTCCTGATCTAAGCTGCCAGATCCAACAAAAAACACAATTTCAAGATGCACTAAATCCAGTAAAATGCATTTAATGTTTGCATAGTCAGAATAAAAGAACATAAACTAGTCGCTACTTAAGGAAATTTATTTTAGCAACTAACCTGTAATCAGAGGTGTAAAGAATACCCGAAAACCATACTTAAATAAAGAAACAGATACTTTTTACAACAAAAAAACAATTCCTAGTTACAAGTCACTAAATTCAATACAGCTGGAGGAAAAGTATTAGAGTATCTTAATAATACTTAAGTATTTTACTCAAACTAAATGTAGGCTCAAAGATGCACTAGTCCTCAACACCTTAGAGAAAAGCCAGTAAAAAACAAGAAACTTTTGATTTGTATATATTTTAGATTTATATAATCTGAAAACTGAATAGATAAGCCTTCTATTGACGTATGGTTTGTTAGGATAGGACAATATTTGGTCGAGATACAACTATTTGAAAATCTGGAATCTGAGGGTGGTTGAAAAATCCAAATATTGAGAAAATCAATAAAGTAGGGTGACCATATTTTAGTTTTCATAAAAGAGGACGTAGGACAAGGTGGGTTGGGGTTCTAGTTTTGGTATCAAAATATGACATTTCCATACCAAAACTTCTATTTTACAGTCAACGTTATGCAGATTGATCATGAAAACAGCTAAAAGCTTCCTACCACAATGGCCATCCTTCACAAAACTAATATCTACCACAGTTTTATCACAGGTACAATGCAAAAGGTTTCAATGCAAGCATTTAAAAAAATAATTTAACCCAAGGGAGAAAATCAACTCAACGCAACAGTTTAAAATCAGACCAATTCCGTGGAAAAAAATGTGGATTTGGCAACCCTACATCCAACACGAGCTGCATCCAAAGCGATTTGAATACTCTGCATATTGAAGAAAACAGTCCTGTGCAAGGCTTTAATACAAAAACGCACACAATGAATGGCGACTGTAGAAAGCAAAAGCCGGATCCCAGACATTTTGGCCAATTTAGGAATCCGGACGCATTTTTTAAGTCCAAAAAGAAGACGTATGGTCACCCTACTTTACAGTTGTCCAAATGAAGTTCTTAGCAATGCATATTACTAATTAATTATTACTGTAAGTTTTGATATATTTATGCTAGGAGCTCGGTCTACTGTACAGACATCAATTTACTTTTCTCTAAGCCTGAGGCTTTTAGTATGAAAGGGCTTTTACATTTGCCAAAAATAGAACTTTTTATATTAAAAACAAACAAGCAAGCCCTGCCCAGATTTAAAAAGTAACGCAAAAGTAACGTAACGCATTACTTTCCACAAAAGGTAAGTAAGTAACGTAATTAGTTACTTTTTTAGGGAGTAGCTCAATATTGTAATGCATTACTTTTAAAAGTAACTTTCCCCAACACTGGTAAAGGGCAGATTGATCCAGCATTGTGGGGGTAAGATATAGTTTCTCACCCGCAGGCGATGGTCATCCGTATCAACCACTGTGGCCACTCGCATCAGAGCAGGATTCCTCTTGTCCACCACCTCCAACTTCATATTGAGTTGGAAACTGTGAGGAGGTTTCTGCGGAGAGACAGAGGCCAAGAGAGGCTTGTTCAGGCAGATGTTGCAGTCAGCGTCCTCAGCGCCTCGGGTCCCTCAAGGGGGCTGGAGATGTTTGGCAATAAGAACATGCACTCACCACTTTGAAGGCTCGAGCAGGAGCTGGTAATGAGTTGGTCTCTGCCAAGTATTTCTCCCAGGAGAAGTTCTTTGCATCAGGGTATTCTACAGCACATGAGAGTGGGGTTTGAGAGAATGATGAAAACATGATATATATATATACACTTCTTTAAAGACGTCTCTTATGCTCATAAAGGCTGCAATTATTTGATTAAAAATACAGAAATAAACAGTAATATTGCAAAATGTTTTTACAATATAAAATAATGTTTTTTTATTTATTTTAACATACTTTAAAATAGAATTTATTCCTGTGATGAAAACTGAATTCTTAAGTGTCACATAATCCTTCAGAAATCATTCTAATATGCTGATTTATTATTAGAATGATCAATGTTGGATAATATCAACAGTGGTGCTGCCGAATATTTTTATTGAACCTGTGATTTTTTTTTCCAGGATTCTTTCATGAATAACAAGTTTAAAAAAGTACAGTGTTTATTCAAAATATAAGTTTTTTATAACAATGTAAATTATTTATTATTAACTTTTAATAAACTTTTAATTATTAACTTAATACACCCTTGGTGAATAAAAGTATAAATTTGTAAAAAAAAAAAAAAAATAAATAAATAAAAATGTACTGACCCCAAACTTTTGAACGGTAGTGTATATATAAATAAATAAATATAAAAAAAAAAATATATATATATATATATGTAATTTTCATAAACATGCTTAGAAATAAACATTACTGGCATGCATCTAAAGACAAAACAAAGGCATTGATATATTTTAAGATCAGTCAGTGCAAGTTTCTTTCAGTTGAAATAGATCAGTTTTACACTTTAGACTAGGTTTAAGCCTTGTCTGTGAAATCAGGAATTTTTAAAGCCCTTTTAAGGCCAATTAAATAAAATTTAAGGAAAGAGAACACAATACGTCAATATAATGTAAATGTATATTGACACATTGAAATCTAAATGTAAATGTCTAAGCAACACACAATCATTTTTAGCAAGACTTCAAAGCTTGAAAATACTAAAAATTTCTAACCAATCTACATTACTTTTCCATTCATT
>NC_133373.1:1220238-1300626 GCF_049309525.1 Garra rufa | reverse complement strand
CCATGGAGCTGTCCAAGTCTTCAGCGAGTCTCTCCGTCAGACGGGATCTCTTCCTCCCGAGCACCTCTCCGTTTGTTCTGTTGCCTTCTCTCTTCAGCTCTCTGCATGATAACCAGACATTATATTCTACCAGCATCATTATTTTAAACATGTTAAATCAGTCTGATATAGAAACAGCATTTTAAAGATGACAGATTCTTTATAAAACTGTTTTACTGTATAGCTTCTGAGCAACTATTGTTTGAAAAACAATGTATTATGTGATCAAGAACATGTCCTGTAGTTATCCTTTCATGTGAAAATAATGTTTATGGTGTTTGTGTCACACAGAGTTGTCTTTTTTAATAAAGTCACTTCTGTTTTTCACTTTCTGGGTTAGAATGGCACAGGCTAAGTCTGTGTGAGACAGGAAGACCCCTTTCACAACATCCTGTGGCCTCTTTCTTATAAAAGTGTTGTGATTGTCTGCTAGAAGCTGCACCGCCACAAATGTGATTATAATCTTTGTTTAGTAATTTTTATATGTGTCTATATATATATATATATATATATATATATATATATATATATATATATATATATATATATATATATATATATATATATATATATATATACAGTATATATACTGCTATTCAAAAGTTTGGGATCAGTAAGATTTTTTTTTTTTTTTTTAAATATATTTTAAAATATAATTTATTTCTGTGATGCAAAGCTGAATTTTCATCAGCCATTACTCCAGTCTTCAGTGTCACATGATCCTTCAGAATACCGATTTATCACTTTTAATATCAATGTTGGAAACTTAATATTTTTTGGAACCTGTGATCCTTTTTTCAGGACTCTTTGATGAATAAAAAGTTAAAAACAACAGCATTTATTCAAAATAAAAATCTTTTCTAACAATATAAGTCTTTACTATAACTTTTTATCAATTTAACACATCCCTTGCTGAATAAAATTATTAATTTCTTTCAAAGAGAGAGAAAAAAAAAACACTGACCCCAAACTTTGAAAGAGGTGTTTATTGTCACAAAAGTTTTCTATTTTAAATAAATGCTGTTCTTTTTAACATTTTATTTATCAAAGAATCCTGAAAAGGTTCTGAAAAAAATATTCAGCAGCACAACTGTTTCCAACATTGAGAATAAAAGTAATAAATCAGTATATGAGAATGATTTCTGAAGGATCATGTGACACTAAAGACTAGAGTAATGATGCTTTGCATCACAGAAATAAATGATATTTTAAAGTATATTTAAATAGGAAACCACTATTTTAAATTGCATTTACTTTTTTACAATATTACAGTTTTTTTCCTGTATTTTTAATGAAATAAAAACAGCCTTGCCTTGTTTCGAAACATTTTCTGTCAGTAAATTAATCAACACTTTTGCTAGAAAACATTACTGATTTGTGCATAATTTTCGATCCATTCTCAATGAAGTCATTCTTGTCTTGTGTAGCTCTACATGATTTGCAATAATTCGACACATCAACCCTGATCACACAAATACATCTCAGAGACGTCTATTTAAAATGCATGTTTACATCTGGAAGATGTATTTTTTAGTGTTTTCTCATCAGCAATACATCTCTGGGGCGTTTCCTGTTTTGATGTCAAACAGACATTTAGAAAATGTGATGTTTATGATTTAGAATGCATGTAAAACCCAGATAAAGTGCTCTTTAACAGTGCAAAATCCAGGATCTTATCATGAAACATTGATGATTAGTTGTAAACAGAATTCTGTTTAAGGCATAGAGTAGCATTATACTGGGTACCGACTGATACTGCAGCAGTTGAGTGATAAAGTACACGAGTAACTAGATAGTGTAGTCTTGTGCTGTGAAAGCACTCATTTTATGTTTGTGCATTACTTTGTTGGAATTTCACTCAATTCCACTTCAATTAGCACAGACAGCACATACAAATAAACCACAACACTGCCTCTTTCATTTAAGTATAAACTCTTAGAAAAAACTCATCCACCACACTAACTATAACTTCAACTTATTTTAATATTTATATTGACACGTGGCTAATGATATTCTAAACCACAGTATATTCTTGGCATAAAAGTGTGAAACATTCATATGGTGCATTTCACACCCTTAAAACTTCAAACATAGCTTCAAACCCTGAAAAGTAGAAAGCTTACTGACTGTAATTAGTGATTGTATGAATGATTGTCTGAAACCACATCTAGGTCTATGTTTAGGAAAAGACAGGACGTCAGCAGACCTGCAAATACATTCATTTCATAAAGCTCACACCTGCTCCGTGTTAGGATTTAGCATACTGATCACAGCAAACAATCTGACTGGAAAATACCACACCATGAAAGCTTCACAGCAATGCTACTGTGTTTAACAAATCTGAAACACATTTAAAATAAGTATGAGGGTAGCATGCAATATACTATGCACATTTTGCAAATTTAATGCATGCATGCAACTAGCATAATATCAGATATTTATTTTATGTCTTTTATTACATTACCGCTTTACAAAAGCAACAGGCCACACAAGGCTGTGTTACAATGATTTTACCATGCTTAGGAAAGTTTCACATCAGCATACATCGTGCCTGAAATCACTACTTCTCTGCTCTGCTCAACCTCTCGTCGCTTACTGCTTTAGTGAACAACAGAAATGACTGCACAGTCATTTTCCAACAAGAAAAAATAAGACTTCAATGCAGTTCACTGGGTGATTTGATCTAGAAAAATCAAATCCATAACAAGCTTCTTGGTTATTATCATTTGTAATACCAGTAACACCAGTGACCTTATCACGGCCAGATAACAATTAATCAAGTCAGCTTTATTTCTGTAGCACTTAATACAATATAAATAGTTTCAAAGCAGCTTTACAGTGATAAACAGAAAAGTAACAGAGGGTCCAAGGGTCCAAGTATAATAAAGAGCAAGCAGAACGCAACAATGAGTAATTCAAGACATTTTAAGGTGATATTACCGAAACTAGCTGAAAAATCATAAATTCAATGACAATTTTGACCAATAGGTGGTTGTTACCAAATTGACGTGGTGTGGTTAGTGTGTGGTGATGATGACAGACACACACAGATACAGTTTGGCATTATGCCATCAGAATTTGTTAATGCGGTAAACAAAAAAACTTTTTGCATATCAACATGACATCCATAACTTCTTACTGACATGGTTTAGGCCCAATCCCAATTCTATTTTCTACCCCTTCGCCTACCCCTCGCCCCTTCCCCTTGTCCCTTGAAACAAAGTGTAAAGGGGAAGGGCTAAAATATTTCCCCTAAGAAATGGGACACCACTACAACACTGTGATACGTCATCATACGTTGTCGCTAGTTCCTAATGTTACGTCAGAGGACATGCGCAGATGTTTATCACTCATTCCAAGATGTCAAAATGTTGTCATGTTGCAAAAAGTACAAATGTACGGTGTACGCACCGTTCATTCACATGTGGCCGTAAGCAAAACAAACAACGCATTGTCACATGTGCGGCAAATTGCTAATCAGTGTAGTGGTGCCTGGAGAAGTATATATGCTTCATTTGTGAATTTCGTTTTGAACTTTCTATTTGAACGCATTCGTTTTCTGGATCCTTGGACTAAAATGTTTACAGGGGTTCACTGGTTTAAGAAATTTCTGATCGTAAAAATCAGCTTCTTTTTATTTGTAAGGTATCGTTTTTATTATTATGTACTGATTTAGATTACTGGTGCGGTGAGCGGGCGCAGGTGCATTAGGCGCAATCATTAAATACATTTCAAAGCAAGCCGGCTCCACGGTCCTGACTGCATCATCACTGCCTTTATTGGGTGTTTTGAGCGAATATTTACATTTATTCACATGACTGGATGTGGTGGACTGCCATGATTTTGGCGAATGCAGGACACTGAATAATGCGCATCAGAGGGGATTTAAAAAGTGGAAGTGTGTATACACCGTATATGTTACCTGCGTACACCCTCCACTACACAACCGTTGCAAATTGCCGTGCCACTGGTCTTTCATGTTTCTAACATGCAGTCAAGTGTATATGACATAAAAATATATTTTGTAATATCGTGCAATCAGTGCTATCTGCTAGCAAACTTTAGCGATTTTTTTGCAAACGTTTATTTACAAAACAACACCATAAACACAAACACAAGATTGAAGGTAATATACATCCTGAAAATCCTTATTAAAGGCAAAAATTACTTATATTTACGAGTCTGCTTGCTCGAGTGAGCAGCCATGTTGGAAATTTCTCTTAGCCCTTCGTTTGAAGTGAGGTCCTGAAAAATCTTCGTTTGGAGGGCTATCTGGCCCTTCCCCTTACCCCTACCCCTCCAACCAAAAGAGAAATGAGACACCCCTACCCCTTCACGTAAACGCGCCAAACGGAGGGGTAGGGCTAAGTGTAGGGGTAAGGGGTAGAATTGGGATTGAGCCTAAAGATGATTTGGGTCAAATTTGATGAAAATCAGACAAACAATCTAGGAGAAGTATGAAATAAATTATTTTCAACATAAATCAAAAAGGTAATTTTATCTGATTATGGCATAAACGGTATCATTGTTCTTGGCATAATCTATGGAATCTATCAAGACCAGTCTCATGACAACAGGCAAAATTAATCAAACGTTATTATCAGTTTTTGAGATTTCATTATCATTTTTGACCACAAAGTGGTACTGCCATAAAACTTCAGGGCACAGTGCCCTGACACATACCAAGTTTCATAATTATATGCCTGTGAATTTGTAAAATATGGCATTTTTTGGCCCAAAATAGCCAACATGGGAAAATTGGGTAACATTTGGGCATGCTGCTTGTAATATAGAGAGACCAGTCTCATGATGATTGGCAAAACCATTCAGAAGTTATAGTGGACATTTTCTCTGACCACTAGGTGGCACTGTGCAGAAACTGCGCAGGCACCCTTAGATCAAAACACACCAAGTTCCAGAAAATGTTAAAGCATTGCCTCATGTCCACTTTGACAAGCACTTTCACAAATTTGTTTGTGCATTTTTCAGATATAGTTTACAGTAGAGACTCCAAATTTGGTGTAGTTTATGTTCAGACTATCCTCTATCTGCGTACCAAATTTCATAACTTTTTACCATACGATTCTATTGGCGGCCATAGACTTCCAGAGCAGCAGAGGAAGACTAATAGATACAATAGACACATTAGCACCTTCAGTGCTTTAGTGCAGTGCAGCACAGCTCTAATTACTAAAACTCAATTATTGAGACAATTACATTGGTCAGATTGAGTAAGTAACAAACAGATGTTATAATCAGTAATGTTTAGCCAGTTAAGTATTTTAAAGCAAAACATGCGTATTTTTAATTCCCAATGAATATTTCCTTGTCCTTTGTCTGGGATATACACAGTTTGGAAATTTCTCTGACAAGTTTTCAATAACTGTGGGCAACCTTGTGTTGACAACAATACATGGCACTCAAGCTGACCTTTCTTTTCTATGAACACATGCTCCGGAAGCCATACTGCCTGTGATTTCCTTTAACTCAATTTGATTAGAGAGAAAAAGGTCAGAATGATTTCACATAAAAGTAGACTGAAACCTTACACAAATGTTAACCTAATCACTTTAATAAGCCCATGTGACTATAATTGAGCATACTACTATTTCAAATGTTTATCATTACATACCTCATATTATTTAACATGCTATTTTTATGATATCTGTAAGTATGCAGTACACATGCATTCCATTCCTAATACACACTACATTTTAATTCTATTTCAAACCAGTATGAGAGTTTAGTCAATAAGTAAGGAATAACTTGAAAGGAAGAAAACATGTCAAGATGTCACCTAAATGTAAATGTCTAAGGAGAAACACAGGTTTTAGCAACACTTTTGAAATCACACCTTCCAACACTATTACTTTTTAATTCATTTGACAAATATAGCTCAAGGCTTGAACAGCTCTGCTCACAAATACTAAAAAATGGAAATAACGTTTTCTGTCCCCTTACATCACACTGCAAAAAAAGTGATGTTGTTCCTTAGTATTTTTGTCTTGTTTTCCAGTGCAAAAGATTCACTTTTACATTTACTTGAAAAGCAAAACGACAGAAGATAAGAAGTCTTGTTTTATAAGAAATTGACCGAATGAAGTGGGTTTATGATTAAAAAAAGAACAAATATCTGCCAGTGGGCTCAGAAAAATCAACTTCATTTAAAGGGAAAACAAGTTTTCATTTCCACTGACATACAGTCAAGCCCGAAATTATTCATACCCCTGGCAAATTCTGACTTATAGTTACTTTTATTCAACCAGCAAGTTTATTTTGACCGGAAATGACACAGGCTTCTCCCAAAAGATAATAAGACGATGCACAAGAGGTATCATTGTGAACTTTTATTTACATTTGAACAAAAAGTGGCATGTCCAAAATTATCCATACCCTTTGCAAACTGTCACAGTCTATGGGAAAATCCAAAGTTCTATACCATTCCAAATAGTCCAAGTTGTTCTAAAACATCCTAATTACCCTGATTCATTGGGAACAGCTGTTTTAATCAACTCAACAGGTGAAAAACAGAAGCTCTCTGCCGTTGGTTTGTGGACAGTCATGGCTAAGACAAAGGAGCTCACTGAGGACCTGCGGCTGCGCATTATGGCTGCTCACAAGTCAGGAAAGAGCTATAAGACCATATCGAAATGTTCTGAAGTTCCAGTGGCTACAGTGCAAAGTATTATTAAAAAATACAAGACATTCTGCACTGCGAAAAATCTCAGAGGACGTGGTCGGAAGCCAAAAGTGACACCTGTGCTTCTGCCTTACAAAGCAAAAAGGCAGTAACTACGCCGAGTGAAGAACTGAGAAAAATGACTTTAAAATTATCCTGTCATCCAGCCTGTAATCCAATTACTGTACAAACGACTACCATTTTTCTACAAAACGACACACATTTGAGATAAGATATTTTGTCACATAACAAAGGATGCCTTGAATGTCATGAAAATGATAATAACTCATTTTTGACCAAAAATGCAGTTACTGCCTTTTTGCTTTGTAGGGCAGTGCTGGCCAGGAGGATAGTGAGAGAGATAAAAAAAGAATCCAAGGATCACCACCAAGGCCATCCTGATGAATCTGGGCTCTGCTGGTGGCAACATCTCAAGGCAGACAGTCCAACAGACACTGCACACCGCTGGGTTCCACGGACGCAGACCAAGGAGGACACCACTTCTCCAGATAAGGCACACAAAAGCCCACTTGGCCTTTGCAAATGCTCATCTGGACAAAGAAGAAGACTTCTGGTCTTCTGTTTTATGGTCAGATGAAACAAAAAATGAATTGTTTGGCCACAATGATGTAGCTTTCATTTGGCGTAAAAAAGGAGAGCAATGTTGCTTGGGCACTTTCCCATTGAGAATGGGTAACACATATCTATCTGGAAACTTTAGATCAGTTGTGGGCCCTGTATCACACCTGGCTGCCTGTTGACGGCAACATTTGCCAAAGTTGCCCGGCAACATTGCTCAAAAAGTTGCCCAGTGTATCATCAGCATAAGAACACCATCCCCACTGTCTAACATGGTGGTGGGAACCTAATGTTTTGGGGGTGTTTTTCAACCGGTGGACCAGGGAACCTAATCACAGTAAACAACAGTATTATCTTCTGGGAGACGTCTGTGTCATTTCTAATCAATAAACTTGCTGGTTGAATAAAAGTAACTTTAAGTCAGAATTTGCCAGGGCTGTATGGGAAAACAATCAAAAATACTGAGAATTATGATAACTTTTAGCAATGCATGCAATGCATTTATTGTTTCTGAATTTAAGACTTTCAGCTCTGATTTAAGACCTTTTTATAGGCCTTAATTTGTGGAAGGACAAATTGAGACTTTTTAAGATCCTCAGAAACCCCGGACTGAAACTTGCACATACTGTGAGTGGGAAGGTCAATATGAATGCTCATGTACCCATGGCAGCATCTCATAGGGGTCCCATACTCCATGTTTTTAAATTCTAACACATCATTTTCTAATAGTGCGTGACCGGCCTCAGTCTCCTTCAGAAGCAAGTAAAATAATAATGGCATGTTAAAAGGAAGAATATAATCCACGCTTTTGTATTAAATAATCTTTGACAGATCTGAATTAATATCACTAGCATCTGTTCCTTCACATAAAAATCACTGTCCTCACAGTGTTGCCAGATATCACCAGAATTAATTAAGCAACAATGTTTAGAGCAAGAGTAGTGTAACCGGTGAAACATAATGGACTTTTACTGTTATTTTAATTTGGTTTATTAAGTTTGCACTCTTTTAAATTGAAATTAACAGTTAAATGTTACCAATAGTTGTTTTTTATTGAAGCTACTGCCTTACTCCCTCAATGGGTGTCAATTATCATTTCATTAAATTTGATTTTCTCAGCTGTTTTCTGGTCCAGCAGGTGAAAATGGTCTGATCTGATCATTTTAGTGCAGTAGATGCATACTAGACTCCAGTCATGGGGAAAGTTACTTTTAAAAGTATTGCACTACAATATTGTGTTATTCCATCTAAATGTATCTAACTGCATTAATTAGTTACTTTTTATGGGAAGTGATGCATTATGTTACTTTTGCATGACTGTTTGTCACCTGGGCTGGCTGTGCTTAGTTTTATTAATAACAAAGAACTCAAAAGTTATATATTTGGAAACTGTAAAGGCACTTTCACACCAAAAGTGAAATAAATAAGCCTCAGGCTGAAGGAAGTACCAATGCATTGCTGATTTCTCTCAGTGCTTGGAAAGGAGTCGTGTCGGTGAATATATTTGAAAACTATTTTGTTACGTGACATAAATGAAAATCTATCCTGTAATTAGGAGAGTGTGATATATTGTCTGCAGTACGATGTGCGATTGGACATTATCGAGTATATCCCGAAAAGTAAAAAATATGAGATGAAGTCTACTAATTTAGTTTAAACAAGTGCACATATGCATTTAGAGTGTGATTTTTCACTGCATCTACACATTTAGAATGACAACATAATTCATGATATTGGGGCAGAAAATGTATATATTTATATTATTTCAGATAGCTAATCAATATCACACAAAGTGTGCCATTTTTAGTACAATAAACAATAAGTTAATATTCAGAGACTTACTTTTAGACAGCATATTTCCAGCTTTTGCACCATTTCGCCAACAAAATTCATTACAAACACAGCCACAGCACTGTTTTGCGTCTCTGAGAAACATTTTAAATAATTTCAAATTTCAGTATTCAACGTTTTAAGCTAAGATGAATTTTTGCAAAGATGAATTTTGGTTGACACTGATTTTATTTGCTTTGTAACTGACTGGTTAAATGTAAGAATTTGACATTTTAAAAAAAATTCTTTATGAAGGTAAAAATGCCTATAAAAGGTAAATATCAATTATTGGAAAAAGCAATATGGCAACTTTGGAAAAGTTGGAAAAAATTTCCAAAATTTTTGAAAAAAATCCAGGAGTCTGCTTTCCACAATAGTCCTTAAGCTACCAGCACAATACCACACTTTTTTTAAAATATCACATACCTCTACCTCTAATCTTAGTGATTTTCTCCTTGGTCCTTTAACCCTTTGATTAAGCTATGCAAACCCCTTCTAATGCACCACATGGCTCTAAAATGGCCCATATTTTGACATTTTTTAAAAAGGTAACTTAATAGTAATGTATTACTTTCCTGTTATTTGAAAAAGTAATCCGATTACGTAACATGCTACTTTTAATGCATTACCTCCAACACTGCTCTCCTCAACTGCAAACAAGCAGGATGATGTACACACTCAACTTTAACACTTTCAGCACATTTAACACTACGTATGATCAGTGGTGATAGTGATGCTTAACTTGGGAGTACAGTGCAGGACTTACTCTTGCTGCTCCTGCTGCAGACAGCGCTCACTGCAGTGAAGCCCATTAGACAGGAAGTCCACCACGGAGCCCTTCCTGTTACAGCGAACACACACGAGCCCTCGCTGGGCCCACGCTGTCTCCTCCTTTGAGACCGGCGCCTCAGAGAGAGCTGAGGAAAATCAACACAAATTGTGATTAAAAATCAAAATGTAGCTTCATCATCAATCATTTTAACAATATCATCTTTTCAAATGTAAGTCTATGGAGGATCTGTGTTTGGATAGTTTTAAAATGCCATTCAACACTAAATCTTGTTGCCAGGTCACTTATAATAGTGACACAAGGTTAAATGAATGTGAAGAAGTTCCTGTTGTCGCTCTCATTCCCAAATGAACAGCAATATCACCTACATCTGCTCCACTGTCAATCAATGTCACTGCTCTTACAAAAAAGAAGTATATACGTTAACTTTAAAGTTTATTTTCCAATTTTCTTGATGTAGTAATTATTCTAAAACGAACATGCTAGTAGTATACATTTAAGTGCACTATTTTAATACTACAAAACTGGTCCAATTTTTTTGTAATTTTAAGTGTACTATAAGCTGGTTTTCAATTACAGCTAGCTTAAACTTTTTCTTTTGTATGGCAATTACAAACTGAAAAAAAAATACTTTGAAATTATTAATACTCTGAACTTGTAAAATATTTTTCCAAATAATTACTATATAAATCCTATATTTTTATTCAGCTTTTAAATTATGTATAATTTTAATAAACAATTATGCTTATGACTGGTTTTGTGGTCCAGGGTCACATTTTTATTCACAACTTATAGATACACCTCTACCATATATTGTTATTTTACCTTCTGTATACTTACATATCACTTTTTTAATAGTTTTTATACAGCAGGTACACTTGTCAAGTTTTCAAGTTGTCAAATCTAACCTAAAACCTAAAAAGAAGTCTTATTCTGGTCAAAAATATTATTTAACATCATTAAATGAACCAAAATACACTGAGTTATACCCACATTTCTAGTTTAAATCAGGCAGAAGTAGTTTTTAAGGTAAGAGCTGCAGGTTTCATTTTTTGTAGTTTTTCGTGTTTTTACTTTAACTGAACAGTATTTTAGGTAACTGTGTTGTGACTGTTTTGCACCTGTTCACTTGCACTAATATGATCAGCTGTAATCGCTGTGAAAATAAGGCTTTTATCTTTTCATTTGACTCCAAATGCTTTCGTCTCTGCCGTTAAATTGTTACTGTGTTATTAAAGACAAAACAGTGGATGAAAATGCTTTGCAATCTCACAATTGATGCAAGCATAATATCCAACCATTTTTATTACGCTACAAGCACAATAAAGAGAAAAATCACAGAAATCCTCAGTTTACACCTAAGGGATGTTGTGTAACACTAGTTAGAAACAGAAACCCAGGGGACAGGGCTTAAGAGCAGTTACAAAGCCAAACAGGAGTGTATTATGGTGTGTTTACCCTCTTGTGCAGTGGGGACGCTCCATGTGGTTTTGGCGTGAGCTTTTTTGCCCCTCTCCTCCTCCATCTCGTCCGTTATGACCTCCAGGACCCCAAACTCATTCACCCGGAACTAAAACACACAACAGAGATGCTCAAACACTGTCTGACCCGCTGAACTAACCTATACACTCCTACAAGATGACCGTAAGACCATTACTAAAACATCTCAAAGATTTAATGCAGTAAACGGGTGTTTATATAATAAAGGCCTATATGTATTTGCTAACCTTGAGCTCGCTGCCAGGCAGTGTTCCCACTCCGTCCTTCCAGTCCATCGCCTCGTACACATCAAACTCTGGAGCGGCTGTGCTCGGGCCCGACGACTCCATCACACCCGCACACAGCTAATCTGAAAATCACCATATAATAACCCACACTCCTCTATACACATGCCTTATTCACAATATACCACTGAACGTCATTACAAACCACACTGGAACACTTCTGTGCTCTTCACTGCAAAAAAATGCATTTCTTACTTAGATTTTTTTGTCTTGTTTCCAGCCAAACTATCTACAAATTCTTAAACCAAGAATGATTTTCTAGACGAGTAAACATTATTGTCGTGTTTTCAGTAAAAAACAAGTCAAAATTAAGTGCGTTTTTGCCTGAAACAAGCTAATTAATCTGCCAATGGGGTACGAAAAATAATCTTGTTTGAAATTAGATTTTTTTCTTACCCGATTGGCAGACTATTTTGCTTGTTCGAAGCAAAACTCACTTAAATTTGACTTGTTTTTTCTGAAAACAAGACAATCATTTTTACTCATCTAGAAAATCCTTCTTGGTTTAAGAATTTGTAGATATTTGGGCTGGAAACAAGACAAAAGATCTAAGTAAGAAAAGCTTTTTTTTGCAGTGTTTGTACTTAATCTAAACACACTTTTTGTGTTTTTACTATAGAGAAACAAAGTTAAATGTCGATTTAGTATATTTTTTATGTTTGTATCTGAATGTTAACATCCACAACGACTGAATATCATGATTCTCTAGTCACATTTCACCCAAAACATAATATAGAAGAATTTAAGACATTTTTGCACTGCAAAAAATGCTTTTCTTACTTAAGATTTTTTTTGTCTTGTTTCCAGCCTAAATATATAAAAAATCATAAATCAATAAGGATTTTCTAGATGAGTAAAAATTATTGTCTTGTTTTCAGAAAAAATAAGTAAAAATAAAGTGAGTTTTTGCTTGAAACAAGCTAAATAATCTACCAATGGGATAAGAAAAATAATCTTGTTTTCCGCTGAAATAAGATTTGTTTGTCTAGAAAATCCTCCTCGATTTAAGAATTTGTAGATATTTTGGCTGGAAACAAGACAAAAAACATCTAAATAAAAAAGGCATTTTTTGCAGTGAAACTGAGTGAATTCTGTCGACGCACAATGCAAAGAATGATTTTCTTCCTTAGTATTTTTGTCTTGTTTTCTAGCATAAATAAGATAAGAAAATAATCTTAAATGAAAGGCTAAACAATATTATTTTTCTTGCCCCTTTGGCAGATATGTTTGCTTGTTTAAAACTTTAATTTGTTTTGGTTTTTTTTTTTTAAGAAAACAAGACATTATATCTTGTCATTTTACTTGTCCAGTAAATGCATTCTGATTCAAGAATTTGAATAGCATAGTATATGTTCATCAAGTACTTTGACTTAAAATGCACTAAATCCCAGCCTCAACCCATTCAGAAGTACCAGTACCCTACTTACATAGAAACCTATACATAGTAGCCAGAAAGAAATGCTCATTTTACAGAAAAACGTCAGACGCACTTAGAGGCTTTTGCATCTGAACTCTTCAAATATTCGATTTTTGAGTCCAAAGCTATTTAACAGCTATCATATAATGGCCTGCACTGCTTGGTCATTGAGATAGTAAATAAATCATTTGCAAACTCACTTTAATGTACAATCTATAAAATAAAAACCAAAAAGAAACCTTATCTGTCCTTCAAATCAATGTCAAACCTTCTTTTGCCTGTTACCCTTGGACAACCACGAAGCAATGCAACACAAACACTGTTTCTATAGATTAGGTAACAAGCTAAACTGGAACACGGCATAAACATTGCATTAACAGGCAGTCTTTAGGGCACCCAGGGTGTCTGCTCAGGCAAGTTTAACGCGAGTAAGAGTGTCCTAGTGCCGCATGAGGCCTAGCGAAAGCGAGTCTTTCTCGGATTAAACCAGCAGAGAGCGCTGCTGTCCGCTGCTCATCCGCGGCGCTGGAAACTTTCAAGCCCCTATTCAACAATGAAATCAAAGAGAAATGCTCGCTATATTGTAACACCTTACAAGATTTTTGTTCGCGCGTCACGCGTTTTGATACATTCTAACACGGTTTCGAATGAAACGCCTAAGTTAGAGTTGAAAAACAGTCGCATATGTGAACATAAACGATTTTCGTTGCTATAGTTGATATTTATAGACATCTCTTATGTTATATAATTAAAAAAAACTTTATTTCTGCAAAAATATTGTAAACCTCCGTGCAAATGCTATTTACTATTATACTTTCTGATATCAGGTGCAAGATTTCGACATCTATTTGAATAACAGTTTTGTATGCTGATGGTTTAGATGAAATTTAAAGACGACAATGATGGTGATAAAATAAAACACATGCTATTTTTCCACCTTGAGTTTTCCTGCGCAGGGTTTTTGCGTTCCACGCGTTTATTCCAAGGTTTGTGTGTATTTCTTAGGTGCAGCTCTATTGTATTAAACTAGTTTCCAGTGAATGAGCTGAAATGATTCAGCTCGACGGCGACAGTGCAGTATTATTTTAGCCTAAATGTCGACGACGATGAGCCCTGATGACATTTTCCAGACTGCACGCTATCAGATATTAAAACACTTTTCTTTAATGTGTTTTAAAGGCAGTTTCTCAAAATGGCGGAGCAGGAATTATATTCACTATATAATTGAAAGACACGGGCCTGGCGAACCGCTTTATTATTGCTGATCAATGACATTTAAAGTGAATGATTGAGCTGATCGCAGAGCTGATCGAGACGTGTTTTGTTTCGCACGACCAGTTCCTGCCGTTTCCAGCATACAGGAGCGAATGCTCTACTGCTTTGCATTATTCTACACAGACTCCTAAATATCTGCTTTATTCGTGCCATCAGCCACACATGTACACTTTGTCCCTTTCTATCGACTGCGTCTATTTGGAGTGTCATTCATTAGCGTTATTCTTTATTTCATACTCTCTGTGCCTCTCTCTTCCTGCTGCTCATATTATTGATGACACGTCCAGGCGTTTTCTACTTTATATCTAACTTTCATTATTATTCCGTCACATTAAACCTCCCGCGAAAGTCTAAGACGGCGCATAAAGGTTTATTAAAGAGTCTAAAATGCTACACAAGCAGTTTATTCTAGCGTGCGATTGTTTTAATTTGTCTGTTTCTTACCCAAATTCTCCCACGAGTACTGAGAAATTGGCCAGGCGGACTCCAGTGCGCATGCGCACAGCCGTCGCGCTTCACACTCGCCCATCATGACAATATCGAAAGTTTTGCGCTGAAACAATTCCGACGGATCTCGACGGTGTCGCGCACGTTCGCCGACCCGAAAGCCTCCTCCGAAACCTGCCTGCGGCTCTTTTAACGCGCGGCGACGTGGTCCGATGGCGTAAAACATCGCCATTGCTGTTTTGTTACTAAAAATAAATTCCTGCGTGCTACCCAGCCGTCCAAAATGTACAGAAACGTCTCAGTAAATACAAACGATCAAACTCCAGAGGATTTACTGGGGTTTTATTGCGTGGAGATGGACAAATGCGATGCAAACAAACGCTACTGCACTAGTCTTGTACTTTAACATGTCTATGAACGGCTGAACTGTACAAACAACACTGTACTGACACTCAACAACTAAACAACACTAAACTATGCTGTACAGGCAACACATCTATATAGAAACTAAATATGCACCACTTTAGAACATTCTAGAACAACACTGAGCTGTGCATAATAGCACTTACACTGCAAAAAAAAAAAAATGCTTTTCTCACTTAGATTTTTTGTCTTGTTTTCAGCCAAAATATCATCACATTCTTAAATCAAGAAGGATTTTCTAGACAAGTAAAAATAATTTTCTTGTTTTCAGAAAAACAAGTGAGACAATCTGACAATGGGGTAAGCAACAGAAAACAAGATTATTTTTCTTACCCCATTGGCAGATTATTTAGCTTGTTTCAAGCAAAAACACACTTAATTTTGACTTTTTTCTGGAAACATGACCGTTTTTACACATCTAGAAAATCCTTCTTGGTTTAAGAATTTTAGATATTTTGGCTGGAAACAAGACAAAAAAAAATCTAAGCTCGAAAAGCCTTTTTTGCAGTGTAAGCAGTCTTAAAAAGAGTGGGTTTCTGTAAAAATGCATGTTTTTATGTTTAAATGCACTTTGATTGTGTAAAATAAACAACATAAATACCTCACACTTTTATTACCTGATGCTAACCCAGGCTCACAACACATAAATGAAATGAAGCTTATTTTTTATTTTTTTTTATTTTTTTTTTGAAGCATATTTTTTTATTTCTTTATAGCTTTTGGCCATACCCAACCAAGTAGTCTAGAGCGGGTTCACTGCAAAAAAAAAAAAAAAAAAAAAAGCAGCTTTGTCTTAGTATTTTTGTCTTGTTTATGCTCGAAATATCTAAAAATTCTTAAATTGAGATTAATTTACTAAATAAGCAAAATGATGTTAGATATTTAGTCTTGATTCTTGTACATTATCTGCCAGTGGGGTATGTAAAATACTCTTATTCTAAGAATATTTGACTAATTTTACTTGTTTTAAGCAGAATTTACTTAATTTAGTGTTCCCCTCTTGAAACAAGACTAAATAGGTCATTTTTTTAATCTATTAAATGCATCTCAATTTAAGAGTTTTTAGATATTTTGACTAGAAACAAGAATGTACTAAGCCTTCTTTTGCAGTGTTTTATTTATTTATTTAGTTGGAACTGCTATTTATTACTGAAATTCACCTGGAATTGTAATTCAGGCTTTAACTGTAGTTGTTTGCACTTTATCTAACCAAACTAACTCAAGTTTTTTCTTAGAACAAGCTACATAATCTGCCAACGGTGTATTTCAAATGGAAAACAAGATTATTTTTCTTACCCCATTGGCAGATTATTTTGCTTGTTTCAAGCAAAAACGCACTTCATTTTTTGACTTGTTTTTTGAAAACAAGACAATAATTTGTACTTGTCTAGAAAATCCTTCTTGATTTAAGAATTATTTGGATATTTTGGCTGGAAACAAGTAAGAAATCTAAGTAAGTTAAGCATTTTTTGCAGTGTTGAAATGACTGTAATCGTCATGTAATCAGTGCAGTCTGGAGTTACATGACTGCAGGTGGTTTTGGTTTTAGTTTTAGTTTGGCCACTTGGCCAATGGCTCAGTGTCACGCTAACATAAAGAATTTATGTTGCAAATTGAGTTCAAAGACCAAAGTGACATTTTCAAGGCAGAGGTGAGGTTTTAATTACAGCCCTTGTCACACTATATACAGTTTTGCAATTTCATGTTATCTAGTTTCAGCATTGCTAGACCTGTCTATAGTAAGTGTACCTTTACATTGATAATACAAGATCACTATCACTGAGATGTGAAACTGGTCAACTAATCTTTAAACAATCCCTATAAGAAGCTGTTAAATCCTTAACCTTCACTCTTATAGGAATAGTTCAAGCAAAAAAGGCCATCCAAAATGTAAACGACTTTGTTTCTTCATTAGATTTGGAGAAATGTAGTATTGCATCACTTGCTCTCCCAGTGAATGGGTGCCGTCAGAATGAGACTCCAAACAGCTGATAAAAACATCAGAATAATCCACAAGTAATCCACACCAATCCAGTCTATCATTTCACATCTTGAGAAGACAAAACCTACATGTTTGCAAACACAATCATTAAGGTGTTTTTAACTAACATCAAAATCCACCCACATAATTGTTTAGAGGTGTTTTGGCTTGTAAATCTGTGCAGATTTCTTCCCTGATTCAGACTAGACCACTTTTATACTGGAGGAAGTGTTATTATGGATTATGGACTTGTATTTTAGCCGGAAACAACAGTTTAGAAGATAAAAAGTCTCTTAGTGATGGATTTGTTTCTTGCAAACACGCAGCTTTTGTCTTCTCAAGACGTTAATTGATGGACTGGAGTGATGTGGATTAATGTGATGTTTGGACTCTCATTCTGACGGCACCCATTCACTCCAGAGGATCCATTGGTGAGCAAGTGATGTAATGACACATTTCTTTAAATCGGAAAGGCCTGAGGCCTGAGGGTGAGCACATTTTCAACTAATTTTCATTTTGGGGTAAACTATTCCTTTAAAAGTGAAGGTTATTGGCCTTAATGGTTCCATGAAGAACCTTTAACTTAAATGAAATGTTTCCATTGCACACAAGGTTCTATATAGTAGAAATGTTACTTTAGATTATTCAACTGTTTTTCATACTAAAAAAAATAAACAAATAGAAGTATGTAATCAGAGCATCAGTGAGGATCAGATTAAAGTCAGTGTCCGCATTCATCCTAAAGGTGTTTAGGTCAGATCTTTGTGCAAACTCAAGAAATGATGTCTATATGTGACCCTGAACCACAAAACCAGTCAAAAGGGTCAAATTTTAAAAACTGAGATTTATACAAAGCTTTCCATTGATGTATGGTTTGTTAGGATAGGACAATATTTGGCTGAGATACAACTATTTGACAATCTGGATTCTGAGGGTGCAAAAACATCTAAATATTGAGAAAACTGCCTTGAGAAAATATATTCATGGAAAATGATATTTACTTAATATCTTAATGATTTTTGGCATAAAAGAAAAAACTATTATTTTGACCCATGCAATGTTGGCTATTGCTACAAATATACCTGTGCTACTGAAGACTGGTTTTGTGCTCCAAAGTTACATTTCACTTTACTGGTGACAAAGTTGGGAAAATGAAATTCTCTAGAAATCACTGCAAAAAAATGTCTTTATCTTGTTTCCAGCCAAAATATCTAAAAATTCTTAAATAAAAGAAAGATTTTCTAGAAGAGTAAAAATTATTGTATTGTTTTCTGAAAAAACAAGTCAAAATTAAGTGCATTTTTGCTTAAAACAAGCAAAATAATCTACCAAAGGGGGTGAGAAAAATAATCTTGTTTTCTGTTTGAAATAAAATTATTTTTCTTACCCCATTGACTTGTTTTTTTTTTTTCTTCTGAAAAATCTTCTTGATTTAAGAATTAACTGGAAACAAAAAAAATCTAAGTAAGAAATGCATATTTTTCTGTATGTGTAGCATTGAGAAATGTCTTCACTGGCTTTACTGGAAGAGCCAAATCCGTTCATTAGAACTGGATGGCCACATTAAGATTTTGGTTGAGAATTAGGTTGCATGAATGTTGCAATTTCCTTTATTTAAAATAAAGTTACTTCCTAACGGGAATGACCCAGATTTTATTTCAAGTCAGTAGGCCTACATTTTGTTTTACCCATGCTTGATGCACAGCTGAAATCTGCACCATTTCTAAAACGTGCTCATATGTTAGCAGTGCTAGAGAACAGAAACAAAACAAAACAAAATAGCAGGATGCTATGGTGAGGTATTCTAGCACAACCTTACTTAACCAGGAGTATTTTTAGTGTGTGTGGGTAATTACTTAGTGTAGACCAGGCCTGGAGGTGGGCTTTATCCTGCCCAGATTTACGGAAGCGTTTTAGAGTGTTGCTAATCTTATTAAGAGCAGCCATGACAGATGCGCAGATTCAGTCTTAGGCTACCTGCGAGAGCGCCGATCAAAGAATCGCCGGCCATTCATGTTGTTGGACTTCTGTTGTCGATGCTGTGGGACCACGCTGATCAAACGCCATGGCCAACTGCACATCAGCAGCAAGCTTCATGACACTTGGGTAACGTCTGATTATCTTTGTCTGGTGCAGCAGAATCAGTCTGGAAGGTGCTCCTGTATTTATAACAGTAGCCATATTTCTATAGGCCCTAGTTTATGTAGTTAATGTAAAACTGAAGCTTTCTTGTTAAGATTTCTAATCTAAAAAACAGACACCATGAATAGAAAAAAATTAGGCCTCTGCACTCTTAAAAATAAAGGTGCTTCAAAAGGTTCTTCACAGTGATGCCATAGAAGAACCAGTTTTGGTTCCACAAAGAACCATTCAGTCAAAGGTTCTTTAACCCTTGTGACCTTATGGACATTTTTGTCCATTTCAGTTTTGTTTTTTGCTATAAGTGTGCCTGTGTTAAAGCCTTAACTGCATAAATTTTGGCTCAGGTGTTTATTTTTATTGAAATTTTAATATTTCATCTTCATTTCGTTCAAAAAAATCAATTTTACCCCCAGTACAAAAAGTACTCACACTCAGGACCTTAAGGACAAAAATGTCCATTGACACCCATTAAAACTGCAATTTTTATAAAACGATGTATTTTTTTGCTAATAGGCATTCATACTATCGGCAAAGCTTCAAATTTGACATTTGTACAATTTTTCACTAGATTGCGCCATTTTTTCAAATTTGGCATATACATTTTTTTTTAAATCTAGCTCTACATAAAAATATAAATGCCTCCAAATTAATTTTGTTGTTCTTCACTGACACACCCAAGAATATAATAAGCAAAAAACAATGCTCATGCATTTTAAAAAACACCTGTGGCATTATGCAAACAAACCAGCATTTAAAGGGTTACAATTCTGAAAATTAATGAATGTTATGAATGTGAGTCTATAGATAGAACAGATGCTGGTTAAAAAATCAACATCAGTGAAAGTGGAAAAAATATTAATAAATCATATTTTTATGACAGTTTTTTTTTCCAATTTGCACCTGTTTTTTTTTTTTTTTTTTTTTTTTGAAGCACAAGGGTTAAAGAACCATCTCTTTCCTACCTTTTTATAATCTGAAGAACCTTCTTTCACCATTCAGATGTTAAAAGTTCTTTATGGAACCATTTCGACAAAAAAGAGTGTAAGAACAATAAAGGCAAATATGTTTGATTGATAATACTAACAAAACTAGAACAAACTGATGTACAGATATTTCCCCAAAACACAAAACCAGTCATAAGGCTCATTTTTGTAAAATTGTGATTTATACAAAGCTTTCCGTTGATGTATGGTTTGTTAGGATAGGACTATATTTGGCCTAGATACAACTATTTAGAAATCTGGATTCTGAGGGTGCAAAAAAATCTAAATATTAAGAAAATCGGCTTGAGAAAAAATAGTCATGGAGCATGATCTTTACTTAATATCCTAATGATGTAGTTAATGTAAAATTTAAGCTTTCTTGTTAAGATTTCTAATCTAAAAAGAGGCACCATGAATAGAAATAATATAGGCCTCTGCACTTTAAAAAATAAATGTGCTTTAAAAGGTTCTTCACAGCGATGCCATAGAAGAACCAGTTTTGGTTCCACAAAGAAGCATTCAGTCAAAGGTTCTTTAAAGAACCATCTCTTTCTTACCTTTTTATAATCTGAAGAACCTTCTTTCGCCACAAAGAACCTTTTGTGAAACAGAAAGGTTCTTCAGGTGTTAAAGGTTCTTTATGGAGCCATTTGGTTCTTCTATGGCATTGTAAGAACAATAGAGGCAAATATGTTTGATTGATATACTGCAAAAAATGCTTTTCTAGGTTAGATTTTTTTGTCTTGTTTCCAGCCAAAATATATAAAAAATCTTAAATCAAGTAAAAAAAAAAAAACATTCTTGTTTTCAGAAAAAAAAAAGTCAATATTAAGTGAGTTTTTGCTTAGAACAAGCAAAATAATCTGCCAATGGGGTAAGAAAAATTTCAAACAGAAAACCAGATTATTTTTTGTATCCCATTGGCAGATTC
The DNA here is from genome assembly GCF_049309525.1 of Garra rufa. Taxonomy (NCBI): domain Eukaryota; kingdom Metazoa; phylum Chordata; class Actinopteri; order Cypriniformes; family Cyprinidae; genus Garra; species Garra rufa. The sequence goes on along the minus strand of NC_133373.1, from coordinate 1,279,326 downwards.
TGTTGCTCATTTCAAGCAAAAATGCACTTAAATTTGACTTAAAGGTAGAAAGCTAGAAAGGCATTTTTTTGCAGTGTAATACTAACAGCACCAGAACGATGATGTGCAGCTATTTCCCAGAAGCACTGAGTGTGGTTGTTGTGTGCTTGTTGTCAGGCTGTTCTTCAGAACCTGTTGATGTGTATGGTGTGCTTCTACTCTGTCTACTATATTGTGGTCAGTCTCTGCATCGGCATTCTCAGGTGAGATTTTCCACGTTGAGCGGCACAACTTCCTCTCTCGGTCTGTCTTTCTGTGTATGTCTGCCTCTTATGTGGTCATGTGTCTACCGACTTCCTGTAGTACAGAAAAAATGGTCTACGTCAGTATTTCTCAGCAGACCCTGACTGTTATAAGCTGCCGACCTTTGAATGCAATCACAAATTTGTTATTCTTCTGTTCAACACATGACCAGTTTATCATGTTATTAATTAGAATAGTGTTGGGCCTACACTCTTAAAAATAAAGGTGCTTCAAAAGGGTCTTCGAGCGATGCTATAGAAGAACCATTCAAAGGTTCATTAAAGAACCATCTCTTTCTCGTTTCTTGTCTTATTGTTATCTGAAGAATGATGTTAAAGGTTCTTTATGGAACCATATAGACAAAAAGGTTCTTCTATGGCATCATGAAGCACCTTTATTTAGTTTTTTAAGGGTTAAACAGTATTTTTAAGGGTTATATACAGTATATATACATTTATAGTGTAGTGTTGTTACGTGTTTTTATAGAGAAGTATCTTGTCCTCATCAAGCCTGCATTTATTTGATCCAAAGTACAGCAAAAACGTCTAGGTTACGAAGGTAACCCTCGTTCCCTGAAGGAGGGAACGGAGACGTTACATGGGATCTCGCCTGAGAGACCGATCATCTCTGAGCCTTATATAGAAAAGGCCAATTGCAAATTGGCGAGTGGACGTGCGCGTCGGCCACTCCCCCGTACATACGGGTATATAAGATGGCGGGGCGCATCACTCAAACAGGTTTTCGCTGAAGAGCCGTCAAGCCGGCGTCAGCGCGACGCCAGGGGCGTGGCAGGGGAATGTAACGTCTCCGTTCCCTCCTTCAGGGAACGAGGGTTACCTTCGTAACCTAGACGTTCCCCTTCAGTCGAATCACTTCGACGTTACATGGGAACTAGCCCTATGGAAAAGGCCACGACCCTGGCACCGCGTTACGCACAACTTCACGTGCTGACAAGTATACGTGCCGGCAGGCGAAGTGTAACGTAACCTTCCCAACGCCCTGAGGCTCAATAAGGGGGCCCTTCCAGGGATGCCAGTTGTACTGAAGCATGGGTTGGGGGGGCGGAGCACATGCAATTTTTACATGTGGAAATGAGAATAATTCAATATATCCATAAAGGTTTTTAGGGATACACGAGGGAAACAGCGGTCTCCTCCGCTGGAATAATAAAAACTAAGCCACAACCTGCGGGGCGAAGGAGACCCAGGCAGGATCACAGTGCAGGACTACTCCGCATCTAGCCCTGACTGCGGGGCAGGAGGACCCAGGGTTCGCCGGAGGGAACATTCTGGGAAATAGCGCACGGATCCACATGGGAATGGCGCCGCAAGCCGACACCAGCCGGTCTTCCCGCTCACCTGTGAGTCCTCATGTTAGGACACGGGAGAACGGCCTCTGCGCAAGGTTGTAGAAGCAAGCGAAGGTAGGGTGTTGCCCAGCCCGCAGCTTCTGGTTTTTACATCTGCTGGTGAGGTGCCGTGAACCAAGGATCATGGCTGTCCCTGAGTATAACAGGGAGAAGGCATCTACCACCCATTTAGCCAACCTCAGTTCGGGGAGCATTCCCTTTCTGCTGAATCCCGAGGCAGATGAAGCTGCTTGGTGCGGCTGAAGTGCCGAGTGATTCAAGTTTCACATATTTAACGACACAACATCGCAAGGCTGGGTCTGCCTCCTCCAGGGCAGAGCTTGCAGATTCACCACCTGATCGCGGAAAGGCGTGGTGGGAACCTTGGCACCGGGCCGGGGTCTCGACGGTAACGTGGAAGACGCCGGGCCCGAATTTCTCGACACACTTTGCTGGCAGAGAAGCTTGTAGGCCCTCTTGATGGGAGCCAGGGCAGTCAGGAGCGCTGTCTTAATGACAGGAATGCTAGCTCGACTGAGGCCAATGGCTCAATTGGAGCCGAGAAGGATCGGTTGAGGGCGATGGAGTAACCCCCAGACCGATCCCCCTGGCGGCTCGGAGGAGCATAGCCGAGAGCTCGGAGTCTGCGTCCGATGGCGCAGCAACCGCGGAGGGGCGCCGCGCCGCCGGAAGAGCGTCCTCACTCCCTGACTCTCCCTCTGACGGAGCGACTGACATCTCTTCCCCCTGTGGAGCGCCAAAGGAGACGCCCAGCCCGGCTGGTGGGGAGGCGTACTGCTTCGGCATCTCGACGGGGGTATGCTGGCGGGCGGAAGACCATGACCCGGAATTCCCCCTCGTGCCTCGCCACAGCGGCGGAAAAGCTTCGCGGGCCGTGGGGCGCGAAGAGGGGCCTGCCCGCGAGCGAGCGACGGGTCCTCAGCATACCCATGGTCATGCTTTCGCAATGAATGCATGAACCATCCGTGAAAGCTGCTTCAGCATGTTCGATGCCCAGACATACGAAGCAGCTTTCATGTCCGTCCAGTGAGGTGAGGTAACCGCCGCACCCAGAAGCGCACGGCCGGAAAGCCATTCTGAAAAGAACGTCTTTACACAGCCGTGAGAAATTGCTCTTTTAGTCCCGGTCTGCCCAGGGAGGAAACCGCGGCACCACTGTGCACTCAATGGGGCTTGCTCGCTGGAGAGCAGGAGGCTTTTTGTGGCCGTGAAAACGCGGGGTCCCGCGGGCGGCGCCGAGAAATTCACTCTTTCAGTAGATTGTCTCTTATTCGATCGGCGCACACCAGCAGAGAAGAGCAGCAGCAGGAACGTGAAGTTTTCTTCTTTTGGAGAAGCAGAAGGCTTGAGCATGAAGGCTCTGAAAGCGAAAGTCTGTTTGAGTGATGCGCCCCGCCATCTTATATACCCGTATGTACGGGGGAGTGGTCGACGCGCACGTCCACTCGCCAATTTGCAATTGGCCTTTTCTATATAAGGCTCAGAGATGATCGGTCTCTCAGGCGAGATCCCATGTAACGTCGAAGTGATTCGACTGAAGGGGAACAGTACAATTCTGAAATATTTTTACTATTTTAAAAAACTGTTTTTTATTTGAATATATTTTAAAATGTAATTTATCCCTGTGATTTCAAAGCTGAATTACTTCAGTCACATGATCCTTCAGAAATCATTCTAATTTTCTGATATTTGCTGCTCAAAAACCTTTATTATTATTATTATGTTGGAAACAGCTGAGTAAAATTTTTTCAGGTTTCTTTGATGAATAGAAAGTTCAGAAGAACAACATTTATCTGAAATAGAAACATTTTGTAACATTATAAATGTCTTTATAAAAACTTTTGATCAATTTAAAGCATCCTTGCTAATTAAAAGCATTAATTTCTTTCACGAGTAGCAAATCAGCATACTCAAATAATTTTTATAAATTAAAATTTTAAAATATTTCAAATAGACAAGAGTTATTTTAAATATAAAACATATTTCAGAATTGTACTGTTTTTGCTGTACTTTGGATCAAATAAATTCTGGTGAGCAGAAGAGACTTCTTTAAAAAACATGGAAAATCTTACTTTTCCAAAACTTTTTTACATTTTCAGTTTTTATTTTAGTTTTAGTTAAAGTTTTAGTAATTTTGTTGTGTTTTTGTCATTTTTAGCCATTTATGTTTTTTAAAGATATGTGCATATATGTTTTTTTTTTTTATCGTAGTACATCAAATTAAACTGAACTAAACCAAGAAATGTTGCCTCAGCAAGTAGCTAAAATAAAAATGTTTTATATTTTATATCATATTTTATTTCAAATAAATTTCCTTTAACACAAAATTAGCATAAGCATGAATCATAAGCATAAAAAGCATTATAGTAGTAGAGCAGGATCAGTTGTGCATTTTGACTCTCATACACCAAGTGTGTGTTTTGGATTTTTTTTTACCTGATCTCGTGAGAAAATGTAACTCCCATAAAGATGTTTTTTGGGGTTGCAATTTAGTATGAATTCATATAATGTGATTTGTATAAAAAGCATATGGTTTTGCACGAAGGTATTCTTAATTTTAAGCAAGCTTAAGCAAATAATATGAAAGCATAAACGGGGTTGTATGAATTAACACAAATTAGCCACAAATTCACCAAAACATAAAATAGGAATTGCCATAAGATTGTGGTGCTTTTTTAATCTTCAATAAACTATATTGCAGTCATAAAAACAATTAACATAGCAGCATCACATTTTGCATTTGAAGAATTGAATGCATAAATAACTCAATCTGTTTGGATGTTAATTTGTTGTTGTTTGTTTGTTGTTTGTTTGTTGTTATCAGGGTGGATGAGGTTGACAGCTTGTTAGCGCCTTTCGACTACACCACTCAACCATCATGGCAAAGTCCCAAATATTTAGGTAAATCTGCTTCAGATGTAAAGTACATACACTGAGTTGTGTAAAGCTGTATGGCTCAAGAATTTCACTTATACATACAAACTTTGAATGATGTCTTCTTATTAAACTATCACTGACAGATTTGCAATATATGAGATACGACAAAATTCAATGATGGTAAAGCACCCAGACTGTACATTCAAAACTGTAGATAACAGAAGTTATTTTAGACAGAAAATGGCTATTGGGCTATTGGTAAAACAGCATTACACTCAGTAACAACCAGGGTAACAACAAATGATGATGAACTCAAAATAACAAGTTTTTCGTTCGGTTATGGGTTTATGGATGTGCAGTTCAGTGATTAGAGAAGTTCTGATGCTACTAATCACATGCATAATTAAACACGTTTGTTTGTGTTGTTGGTTGGTTCTCAAATCTTTTGTGCAGTAAGTGTGATCTCCACAGAGGTGACGTATGTTCTGGGTGGTCTGATATTCGCGTGGATCGTGGAGGAGTGGGTGTGGGACTACGCCATCACTGTCACACTGCTGCACATCGCTCTGACCGTAGCAGGTGAGAACATCTACACACTTGAGATTCAACATAGGCATACAGTATTTGACCCCCTCACAAAACATGACTTGGCAAACACAGAGGTCAGATGTTTCTTGTAGTTGTCCAGCAGGTTTGCACGCATCTCCGGAGGGATTTTGTCCCACTCCTCTTTGCAGATCCTCTCCAAGTCATTAAGGTTTCGAGGCTGACATTTGGCAACTCAAACCTTCAGCTCCCTCCACAGATGTTTTTATGGGGTTAAGGTCTGGAGGTTGGCTAGACCACTCCAGGACCTTAATGTGCTTCTTCTTGAGCTACTGCTTTGTTGCCTTGCATTGGGTTTTGGGTCATTGTCATGCTGGAATACCCATCCATGACCCATTTTCATTGGTTCTCACCCAAGATTTGACATACATGGCCCGTCCATCGTCCCTTTAATGCAGTGCACTTGTCCTGTCCCCTTAGGAGAAAAACACCCCTAAAGCATGTTTCCAGCTCCATGTTTGACGTTGGGGATGGTGTTCTTGGGGTCGCTGGCAGCATTCCTCCTCCTCCAAACATGGCGAGTTGAGCTGATGCCAAAGAGCTGGATTTTGTTCTCATCTGACCACAACACTTTCACCCAGTTCTCCTCCGAATCATTCAGATGTTGGCAGACGGGCTGAAGATGTGGCCATTTCTGTGAATGTGGCTCATAATCCATGGTCTAATGTCTAATAGTGAGTGAGGTTCAAAGACCACTGTTGTCACGGACTTGCAACCAAACATAGCCTACGATAATTTTCTAACACTGTCTGAAATTCACCCTGATCATCGCAAGATGTGTTTGCTGCCTCAACCCATGTTTACTGACCAGCCAATAAAAATGTGACATGAAATCAACGCTAAAACTTAAAACTCATTACCTTAAGCTCTGATTCCTTCCAATTTTTGCCAAAGTGTCATTCATTATGCTCTTTTTATTTACCCCTAGCACATGCTGATGACATTTTATTTTTCTACATTGAGAGAAGAGACTGACAAAGAAATGATCAGTCTATAATTTTATAGTAGGTTTATTTGAACAGTGAGAGACAGTACTTGGTGGCAAAACCCTTGTTGGAATAACAGAGGTCAGATGTTTCTTGTAGTTGTCCAGCAGGTTTGCACACATCTCCGGAGGGATTTTGTCCCACTCCTCTTTGCAGATCCTCTCCAAGTAATTAAGGTTTCCAGGCTGACATTTGGCAACTCAAACCTTCAGCTTCCTCCACAGATGGAGACTGGCTAGACCACTCCAGGACCCTAATGTGCTTCTTCTTGAGCCACTCCTTTGTTGCCTTGCACTGTGTTTTGGGTCATTGTCATACCATCCACGACCCATTTTCATTGGTTCTCACCCAAGATTTGACATACATGGCCCGTCCATCGTCCCTTTAATGCGGTGCACTTGTCCTGTCCCCTTAGGAGAAAAACACCACCAAAGCATAATGTTTCTATCTCCATGTTTGGCGGTGGGGATGGTGTTGAAACTCCACGAGGTGAGATCTTGCATGGAGCTGCAGACCGAGGGAGATTGACAGTTATTTTGTGTTTCTTCCATTTGTGAATAATTGCATCAACTGTTGTCACCTTCTTAACAAGCTGGTCTTGTAGTCCATACCAACCTTGTGTAGATCTACAGTCTTGTCCCCGACATCCTTGGACAGCTCTTTGGTCTTGGCCATGGTGGAGAGTTTGGAATCTGATTGATTGATGACTCCCTTTAAGAGAGTGCTCCTAATCTCAGTTTGTTACCTGTATAAAAGACACCTGGGAGCCAGAATTCTTGCTGATTGATAGGGGATCAAATACTTATTTCACTCATCAAAATGCAATTTCTAACTTTTTTGAAATGCGTTCTTCTGGATTTTTTGTTGTTATTCTATATCTTACTGTTCAAATTAACCTACCATTAAAATTATAGACTTAGACTGATCACTTCTTTGTCAGTGGGTAAACATACAAAATCAGCAGGGGATCAAATAATTATTTTCCCTACTGTATAATGCTGTCAATAACCACAGAAAATAATTTTATCTCATCCCACAGTTAGTAAAAGACAAGCAAGAATCATATTTACAGAAATGTCCTTGCAATGGAAGTTTGTGGACCAATAATTTAAAAAAAAACTTTTTTAAGTATTTCCGCATAATAATAGTAAGCTTTACATTATAATGTGTGTAAAGCGTCGTTAAGTAAACTGATAATTTAGACTTTTCTGTGTGGATGGACTTCCAGTAATGCACTACCAATGTAATTCCTATTTTTGTCTTTTTTTTTTCACTGCAAGAAAAAAAATTCCTGTTTCCAGCCAAAACATCTAAAAATTCTTACATCAAAAAAAAATTCTTATTTTTTTTAATTCTTATCTAAAGTCAAAATTTAGTGAGTTTTTGCTTAGAACAAGCATAATAATCTGCCAATGGGATAAGCAAAAAAAAATAAATAAATAAAAATCTAAATTTCAAACAGAAAACAAGATTATTTTCCTTACCCCATTGGCAGATTATTTTGCTTGTTTCAAGCAAAACCACAATCAATTTTGACTTTTTTCTTCTGAAAACATGAAAATATTTTTTACTCATCCAGAAAATCCTTCTTAATTTAAGAATTTTTAGATATTTTGGTTGCAAACAAGACAAAAAATCTAAGTAAGAAAAGCATTTTTCCAGAGCATTTAGTCAGCTAAAATATAACTAAACAAAAACAGGTGATGTGTTTGCACCAAATACAGGTCAACTCCAAGAAATAATGCAATTCAAAAATAAAGAAAAAAGTCTCTCTTTTGGTTCCTTTGACCTTTAAATGTTTTTCTTTGGATTAAGATTAAACATTTCCTGAATTTATGAGCTCAATACCGTGGATAAACGCGTTGCTGTCAGTGCACTACTGTCATTCTGCAGTCATATAAATGCATCAGAGTTTTGAGAGCCACAGACTCTATTGAATAACATCCATTAGTGGAAAAACATCTTCTCCCACACAACAGCCCCAGACTATTTTAAAACAACAGCCATTTTTGTTTGCTTTTGGCTCCTTTTGTAAATCTAGTTTACCTGTACTGTGGTGTTTGAATGAATCAGATTAGTGAATGTTCAAAATTATGTCATTTTTTCTGTCTGTGAGCTAGAGTTGCAGTTCTGGAAAATGACATAATTTAATGAGAGGGTTACTGACCAACAACCAACAAGGCCAATATTATGAATCCTGCCACTGACCTGTATTTAAATTCTGTAAAAAGCTTGAAATATTAGCTTTTAGTTGTAGTGAATCTATAGACAAGCCTCACTAAAGAACTAAAGAGCATCTTGGATGGATTGGCTTTTCAAAGCAGATGCTGATAGATGCAATTCAGTCCTAGATTTTTCCTTGCTTGGACATATAGTGTTTGTAATGATATGCATGTGTTTGTGATATATGCTTAATAAAATAGTATATATGAAAGGGTTGTTTTTGAACCTGTTTTTTCTATGATTTTGGTTTCAGTCATGGCTGATTTTCCCTCAACAGAGCACTGGTGGATTGCACTTGGTAAGTTCTCTGTTTTGGAAATGTTTTGGTAGTGAAACACTTGACATTTTAGCCTCTGCACTGCAAAAAAAAAGTCTTGTTTTCTAGTATAAATATAAAAAAATTCTTGAATCGCGACGCGTTCACTGTGGACACACTGCAAAAAATGCTTTTCTTAATTAGTTTCCTAAGCCAACTTATTTCCAGCCAAAATATCAAAACATTTCTAAATCAAGAACCATTTTTTAGACAAGTAAAAATTATTTTCTTATTTTCAGTACAAACAAGTCAAAATTAAGTGAGATTTTGCTTAGAACAAGCAGAATAATCTGCCAATGGTGTAAGAAAAATAATCTGATTTCAAACAGAAAACAAGATTATTTTTCTTACCCCATTGGCAGATAATTTTGCTTGCTTCAAGCAAAAATGCACTTAATTTTTTTTTCTGAAAACAAGACAATAATTTTTACTCATCTAGAAAACCCTTCTTGATTTAAGAATTTTTAAAAATTTTGGCTTAAAACAAGACAAAAAATCTAAGCTAGAAAAGCATTTTTTGCAGTGCAGACAGAGGCCCCTCCCACAATAGTCGATTGACATGAGCGCCTTACCTTAGCCCCGCCCTCACCGAGCTGAAACAGTCCGACTCTGATCGCCATTGTGTGACTCAGGTGCAGAGGAAGACAAGAACGTCTCTGATTGAGCGATTGATGTGTTCTGTTGTTGGATGTAATAATGAACACAGCAGTCGTCATTTAGTCCCAACATCTGAGGATTAATGTTAATTTCGTTTTTGAAAGGAAAGCGCCAATCCCGATCTACATATGCGTCTATGCAATCTTTGCAAATGGCCTTTCTTAATAATGTGTTGGTCAGCAAGTTTTGCAGCTAAATGCGACTAAAGTAAACATTACAGCTCATCATCCCACGGCAGAGAGGGGCGGGGCGAGCAGAGCTCATTAGCATTTAAAGGAACAGGCTCTAAAAAGGGCTCATTTTGACAAGATAAAATTTGTGTTTTTTACACTACCATTGAGAAATTTGAACCAAAGTAAGTTATAGACTTCTCATTAACACCCTAAAGAATCATATCAACTTGTGCATCAACTTGGGCATCCGATGACCCCTTTCAGAAGACTCTTTTCAAGAATCTGAATTCAAGTGTGTTGGAGCCGAACTCCAGGAGCAGGATCGGACACCCCTGTTATAGGTCAAAAGTTCAAAGTGCATGTGACCTTTGTATTATAAGGACAGGATTTTTCAGATCATTTGTATCACCACTTTAGATACAAATGTTAAAAACAGTGCATTAAAGTGAAATCAGAGTGCTCATCTTTTATTGATATCACAAACTGGTAATAATGTAATGCTGATGCTATACGTCTGTCTGGTCTCTTGCAGGCTCTGGGTTATTGATGATGATTTTTGGCGGGCAGCTTCTGGCTTACAGACTCTTCAGAAGTAATTTTGTGCATCCTGCAGATCTTCAGAATTTCTGACACGCTGTGGAATATGTACAGGGATGACTTTTCTCAGTTTTGTATTTCTTTTTTACATCATGGGTAGTTTGAAGTAGCTTTGTTATGTTTTGTTTCTACACAATATTTTGTTGTGAAACTGTTGGCTTATGCTGATAAAATAATTCCAGCAAACCGTGTTAATTTAGTGGCCTTTTGTGACATCTAATGGGGAAATCTCACAACAGTCCAATGGATTTTGACTTCATGCAACTTACAACTTACTTGCAAATTTACCTTTGTTTCACTTACTGTACAGCATTGTCTTATGTGTGTTAAATTATTTGATTATATTATATTTTGGAAAGATATTTTTAGATATTATTATTATTTTGCAAACCATAGCGTTGACCACATTCCAGTCTCAACCATCAACCCTGTTACCAAAGTTAAGAAAAATTATAATTTACCATAATTTATGGCAAATATAAGTTTATCAATAACAAACAATGATGTGATAACTTCATCAATTGAAATGTGCAACCATTAGTTGTAGATGTTTTGTTAAATCTCAAACACCTCAAACATTCTTGTTTTCAGCCAAAAGATTCTAAAAATTCTTAAATCAAGTAGGATTTTCTAGAAAATTCTAAAAATTATTTTCTTGTTTTCAGAAAAAAACAAGTCAAGATAATGTGAGTTTTTGCTTAGAACTAGCAAAATAATCTGCCAATGGGGTAAACAAAAAAAAATCTAATTTCAAGCAGAAAACCAGATTATTGTTCTTACCCCATTGGCAGATTATTTGGTTGTTTCAAGCTAAAACGCACATAATTTTGACTTGTTTTTTCTGAAAACAAGACAATAATTTTTACTCATCTAAAAATCCTTCTTGATTTAATAATTTTTAAATATTTTAGTTGGAAACAAGACATTTTTTGCATTTATTGCATTTTTTGCAGTGTGAGAGAATAATGATATATTATAACTGAACTATTAGCAAATCATGGCAGTCTTCATGCTTTGAATTTAAGAAGAGACTTACTATTGAGAATAATTAATAGACCCACATCAAAGAGAAGCAAACCCAGTTTTAACTGTCATGAAAATACTTTCACGATGCCAAAGCTTGACAGGCAATGAAACCGTATCATTTCTCTCTTGATTTTGTGGTGAAATGTGACATGTTTTAGAAGAGGAACTATGGATGTAGTGCAGTTATAGTTGTTCTAATCCTGAACAGCTGCTGTCCTCTAATCGGTTTGGATTAAGCACATGAAGTATTACCAGTTCCTCAGGAACACGCCGCTGCCTCACATTAGATCAGTTGAAAGCGTGTCCATTACCTGCTTTATTCTGTGATCTCAGGACCACTCATAAACAGTGTTGGGAAAGTTACTTTTAAAAGTAATGCATTACAATATTGAGTTACTCCCTAAAAAGGAACTAATTACGTTACTTTTTATGGAAAGTAATGTGTTCTGTTACTTTTGCGTTACTTTTGAAATCTGGGCAGGGTTTGCTTGTTTGTTTTTCATGTAAAAAGTTATATTTTTGTCAAATGTAAAAGCCTTTTCACAGCAAAAGCCTCAGTCTTAGAGAAAAGTAAATTCACGTCTGTACAGTAGACCGCAGAAGAACAAAAGTCAACTCTTCAGCAATAAAAAAAGGAAATCAGATGTTAGATTATCTTGAGTAATTTGTGTTTATTAGTATGGATGAATTGGATCATCGAAGGTCAGCGGCAAAGACATCGGTTAATAAAATGGGATTAAATACATAAAGGATATTCGTATTATTGAACTTATTTATTTATTACAGGTTTGTGTTGAATTTGACTGTTTTTATTCATTTTGAAGAACACTGTATCTGTTTTTTAGTGAGTGAGATGAATTAATGCATGTTCACATTTATTCTAGAACTAAAGTAACATCTTACTCACAATTTCTCTCAACATGGGGACAGGAGAGCTTTTAATCAATAAATTGGGGGAAAGTAACTGGTGTTACTTATTTGAAAAAGCGAAATGCATTATTTTACTAGTTACTTGGAAAAAGTAATATTACGTAACTTGTGTTACTTGTAATGCGTTAGCTTCAACACACTGCTCATATGTGTGCATCATGATCAGCTCTTTTAGATGCAGGGTTTCAGATACGCTTAATACATTAAAGCAACACAAACATGACAATAAGTGCATTAGCACGAAAGTCCTGCATGCAGTCTGTGGTCAGGCTTTCCGGTGGCGTCCTGTGTCTGAGGATTCTCTCTTGGTGTCAAAAATTCATGAATGATTTAATGAGATGATGCATAGAAGGAGAGGAGCATGCTGGGTGTGTGCAGCAGACGCATGTAGACTGTGTTCAGGGCTCAAGCGCCCCTCTGACCCTCCTGAGGTCATGGTGACCAAACTCGTGTGTTACCTGCAGTTCTGGTGAGTTTTCAGGCTCTTTTCTTCTCTATGAGGCCGCTGAGATCGTTTAAATAATGAGATGTCTTTGGATTTTTAAGTCAAGCTTAACAAAACAATGTGATCAAGTCTATTTACGTGGGATGTTTTAGTTTATCTAACATTCACTTTTCTTCATCGTGAAAAAATGATCAAAAAATGCTTTTCTTACTTAGATTTTTTTGTCTTGTTACCAGACAAAATATCTAAAAACTCTTTTAATCAGGAAGGATTTTCTAGATGAGTAAGAATTAAGTGTGTTTTTGCTTGAAACACTGTAAAAAGTTTTAACCAGATTTAACTTAAAAATCTACGTTCAGCAGCTGCCTTAAGTTTTTAAGTTAAATCAGCTTAAAACTACAAGTCATTTTAACTTATTACAATAAAAATTAGTTGATTTAACTTAACATTTTAAGGCAGTTGCTAAACTTAAGTTTTTAAGTTGAAACTGGTGAAAACTTTTTACAGTGAACAAGCAAAATAATCTGCCAATTGGGTAAGAAAAATAGTTGTCTGTTTGAAAAAATTATTATTATTATTATTTAAGTTCTTACCCCATTGGCAGATTATTTAGCTTTTTTTAAGCAAAAACTCACTTAATTTTATCTTCATTTTTTTTCTAAAAACAAGACAATAATATTTACTTTTCTAGAAAATCCTTCTTGATATCAGAATTTTTTGATATTTTGGCTGGAAACAAGATAAAAAAATCTAAGTAAGAAAAGTATTTTTTGCAATCTTAGTTTATTACTTTGCATATCACTGCCATACTGGATGTATATTAATACTTATAAAGCACATATTAATGCCTTATTCTGCATAACCATCTTTTACATCCCTTAATCCGACCCCATAGCTAAAGTTAACAGCTACTTTAATATTATTAAGCAGCTAATTAGGAGTTCACTGATGGAAAAGTCCTACTTAGTATTGAATATGCATTCCCTAATCTAAAGTGTTGAAAAAGAAACATGTTTCAAGAAATAGCAGCCAGAACATATAGCATGTGCTGAGCAGCTCAAACAGTGACACCTCTGCTATGAACAGATAACATTTCAGTCTATTCTTCAGCTGGCCTGTATCCATTTCACCCTGAGAAATGAGAAGCGCTGTTTCGGTGAGCAGAAAGAGATTTCTTTGCATGCAAGTTTCTAAGTTTGAGCCTGTTTTTCATTTTCAGCCGCCTACCTTGTGAATTTAAATGCAGACTTGTATGAGAAATGTTGGATCTGGTAGATGCACCTTCACTCTTTTGTGATGTTGTGTAACTAGTTGTTAGTGTCTGTTTCCACAAGAAGGGTTGCTTCTCACAAACGATGCAATAATTATGAAATCATCTGATTGACATTTAATCCATTATAGAAAAATATATATGTATTTTAAATTAACTTTGCTAGATAGCACATTTCTGGTAATTACACTAAGTGTTTAACTGATCATACAACCCTGTCACAACATAATGTTCCCCCTATTAAAAGAAATGGAGTGTTCCATAAAATTATGACACAAAGGAAGTGAAATTATTTGGAACATTTCTGCAATGACATGAATCATATAGTTCCATTTTCACTATTTTTCACTAATTAGTAGTGTTGACTGCATTCATTCATTTTCTTTTTTTAAATAATTTTGGCTGTGGTAATGCAAACAGAATTTGGTAAAAAAAAAAAAAAAAAAAAATATATATATATATATATATATATATATATATATTTTTTTTTTTTTTTTTAATGGAATTTTAATATTTAGTTCATTTCCATTCATGCACTCTTAAAAAATAAAGGTGCTTTAAAAGGTTCTACACAGCAATGCCATAGAAGAACCATTTAGTAAAACCATCTCTTTCTTAACTTTTTTAATAATCTGAGGAAACTTCTTTCACCACAAAGAACCTTTAGTGAAACATAAAGGTTCTTCAGATGTTAAAGGTTCTTTATGAAACCATTTAGACAAAAAGGTTATTCTATGGCATTCTGAAGCACCTTTATTTTTAAGAGTTTAGATGGGTTTTACACTAAGTACAATAAATGATCAAACTCAGGACATTAAGGACAAAAATGTCCACATTGAAATCCATTAAAAACACAATATTTAATCTGAGTGCCATCTGAGCATAAAATCATGCATTCTTTATTAATAGGCTTTCACCCTGTTGGCAAGGCTTCAACATTTCTATTTATTTATTTACAATTTTCCACCTGATACCAACATTTTCTGAGGTTTGGCCAATGGAGCAAATATGTGCTTTGTCTTGTTTTTTGCTTCTGCTGAAAAAGGGTCAGTTTAATTGAAATAATTATTATTATAATTGTGTGTGGGTGTACTGGCATGGATATTAGAGTGTAGTTTGTGTGTACTGATGTGTGTGTGTGTGTGTGTGTGTGTGTGTGTGTGTGTGTGTGTGTGTGTGTGTGCATGGTATTTTTTTTAATCTGACACCACTCAAAATAATAATGCATCAAAATGAAGGATGCTGCTGATAAACATTGACATATACAAGAGTATATTTTTATAGGGTTAATATTTACATTTGAGGATTTCTCTCCATTTAGTGGACTTCTATGGTGCCCTGAGTTTGAACTTCCAAAATGCAGTTTAAATGCAGCTTCAATAGACTCTGAATAAGATAAAACAGATACTTTTAAATTTAAAAGACTATTTAATGCAGAAGTGCTGTTTATTTTTACTTCATCTTAAAGAATGTAGTTAACTAATGAAACCTTATTGTAAATAAATATAAAAGGGTTATTACTTGAAAGTAATGAAATAACACAAATCAGGATTAGATTTATTTGTACGTGTATTTGTGGTTATTAATTTATAGATTTTGTTAAGATTGCAAAAATGACTTCCAGTCTCAAATATCAGATTTTATTTAAGATTTTACTTTTAACTCATAAGGCACTTCATAATCTGACACTTTCTTAACGTGTATACTCACCCAATCTTTCTCATCTCTTCTGCTTCTATGACTTTAGTTGTACCATCTGTACATGTAGATCTTTTGGTTTTACGGCTCAGAGGAATACTTTACCTCTTGACATATACTTTATAGTTATTGGCCCGGTTTTGTACAGGGCTTAGCCTAAACCAGGATTAGGCCGTAGTTTGATTAAGACATTTAAGTGATTTTTATATATGTGCCTTAGAAAAAAAATTACTGGTGTGCATCTTGAGACAAAACAAAGGCACTGATATATTTTAAGATCAGTCAGTTTCAGCTCAGATCAAACAGCTCAGACTTACATTTTAGTTTAGGACTAGGCTTCAGCCATGTCTGTGAAACCGTCTTTCACACTGCAAAAAATGCTTTTCTTACTTAGATTTTTTTTCTTGTTTCCAGCCAAAATATTTTAAAATTCTTAAATCGAGAAGGATTTTCTAGTAAAAAAAAAGTTATAAGTAAAAAAAAATCTTGTTTTCCGGATTTTTTTATTTTTTATTTTTTTTTAAATGAAGCGAAGTTCTTGCTTAGAACAAGCAAACCCCACTGGCAGATTATTTTGCTTGTTTCAAGCAAAAATGCTCTTAATTTAAATTTTTATATGTTTCGAAAATCCTTCTTAATTTAATTTTTTTTTTATATATATATATTTTGGCTGGAAACAAGACAAAAAAATTTGTGTAAGAAAAGCATTTTTTGCAGTGCAATTTTTAAATCATGTCTTAAAACTTTAGCTAGTTCTGATTAATAAAGTGCTGTGTATTATTGTGCATTGTTTCTGTCATTTATTTTTTATGTATTTGATTATTTGTAATGTGTCCTTGAGTGTCTTGAAAGGCATCCGTAAATACACTGCAAAAAATGCTTTTCTAGCTTATATCTTTTTGTCTTGTTTCCAGCCAGAATATCTAAAAATTCTTAAATTAAGAAGGATTTTCTAGACGAGTACAATTTATTTTCTTGTTTTAAGAAAAAACAAGTCAAAATTAAGTGAGTTTTTGCTTCAAACAAGCAAAATAATCTGCCAATGGGGTAAGAAAAATAATCTTATTTGTAACAGAAAACAAGATAATTTTGCTTACCACATTGGCAGATTATAAACAAGACAATAATGTTTACTCATCTAGACAATCCTTCTTGATTTTTAGATATGTTGGCTGGAAACAAGACAAAAAAAATCTAAGCTAGAAAAACATTTTTTGGAGTGTAAAATTAATTATTATTATTAATTATTAAAACTTGCAAACCAAAAAGTACAATAAAAATATAGTCCAACATTTTTGTAGAGTTTCCAGCTCTATTTTGTACTCTTTTTGGAAAGTCCCTATAGACCTCAGGCAAAGTAGTGCCAGATTTAATCTTTGACAAGAATGAAAATGAGGCTGTGAGGGACTCAAAGACAGTGTGTTTTATGGACTGTTGTTTGACAACATACCAATGAAACAGCTTTCTGACAAAAACTCCAATAAACTGTTTTGCATTCTGAAAATACATAATATAGAACGTTTCATGCCGTTGCAAACACTGTAAAGTCTATTCCTTACTGCCTTGTTTTCCCCCATATTATATTCAGTATGGCATCTAACCGAATGCTGTCATAATTGGTCGGACCCCGAAGCTCACACTGTTTCTCAAGATCTCACAGCAGCGAATGCACTGCAAAAAATGCTTTTCTTACTTAGATTTTTTTGTCTTGTTTCCAGCCAAAATATCTAAAAGTTCTTGAACCAGGAAGGATTTTCTAGGCAAGTAAAAATTTGTGTCTTAGTAAAAACAAGTCAAAATTAGGTGAGTTTTTGCTTAAAACAAGCAAAATAATCTGCCAATGGGGTAAGAAAAATAATCTAGTTGTCTGCTTGAAATAAGATTTTTTTTCTTTCACCCCATTGGCAGATTATTTTGCTTGTTTGAAGCAAAAACTCACTTAATTTTGACTTGTTTTTACTAAAAACAAGATAATTTTTACTTGTTTAGAAAATCCTTCTTGATTCAAGATTTTTTAGATATTTTGGCTGCAAACAAGACAAAAAATCTAAGTAAGAAAAGCATTTTTTGCAGTGTGGCACTGAGGTTTCCATGCAGATAATGTAAATGGTGAGGATGATGATGCTACAGTATCTCCTCTAAATCTGAATGAGCTTGATACACCAATAACAGCACCATCTAAACAGCAGACCTCATGTCCTGGGTCATCTGCTTCATGAGCTGTTCACAATGTCTGCTGTTTCTGAATGTAAGCCTATATGATAAAGACTCAACTCATCAGAGATGCACTATTATTATAAGACTGACATGGCACTCTCTAAAACTGACCATAATGTGCCTTTTGACTGATTGTGGTATTGCTGTAAAGCTGGCTGTGAACTCATGATGTGGGAATGATGTGTTTGTTCTTTGTGTGAAGTCACATGGTCAAACAAAGAGAGCTGAACACACGCAGATGTGAGTCTGAACACTAGAGGGCAGTATCACAGCTGCAGATGTCAACCTCACCATGAGCTCAAAAGTGTCTTTAGTTCTGCTTAGAAAAACCCATAATGGATAGATAGACACTGGGTCTTCTTCAAAACATTGCTATTGATATTTTACTGCAGTTGTTATCAAAAAATGTTTTTCTTATTAAGATTTTTTTTATTCATCTTAAGCACTTATTTAGATTTTTTTTTAGATCTTGATTTAAGATTATTATTTTTTTGACTACAAACAAGACAAAATTACTAAGTAAGATAAGGCTTTTTTTTGCAGTGCAGCAACCATCAACTTAGTGATAAACACTCAGGAATCATATTGCAAAACTCTGAAAGCCACACATATCACCCTCGCATCACAACAACAACGTTAGTGCAGAAATGGCTTTATTCAACTCAAGCTTGATTATTAATTTGTAAATATTTTATTTGTAACACCATGCATGACATTTAAAATCCTTTAAAATCATTATTTGTTTCAAGCACTTTGAAACATACACTGCTGCTCAGAAGTTTGGGATCAGTAATTTGATTTTAATTTTTCAGATTTTTTTATGTTTTTTTTATTATCTTATGCTCATCAAAGTTCCATTAATTTGATCAAAAATACAGCAATATTATGAAATATTATTGCAATTCACAATAACAGTGTTTTATTTTAATATACTTTAAAATATAATTTATTTCTACGACATAAAGCTGAATTGTCATCAGCAATTACTCCAGTCTTCAGCGTCACACGATCCTTCAGAAATCAATCTAAAATACAGATTTATTACGTTTATTATCAATGTTGGAAACAGTTGTGCTGCTTAATATTTTTTGGAACCTGTGATACTTTTTTTCAGGATTCTTTGATGAATAAAATGTTAAAAAGAACAGCATTTTTTAAAAATATGAATCTTTTCTGACAATATAAGTCTATCATTTTGTATCAATTTAACACATCCTTGCTGAATAAAAGTATACATTTCTTTCAAAGAGAGAAAGAAAGAAAAAAAGTTAGGGTTATGATTTATTATTGCAAAAGTTTTCTATTTTAAACAAATGCTGTTCTTTTTAACGTTTTAATCATTAAAGAATCCTGAAAAGGATCCAAAACAAACAATATTAAGCAGCACTACTGTTTCCATTGATAATAAATCAGCATATTAGAATGATTTCTGAAGAATCGTGTGATGCTGAATACTACAGTAATGATGCTGAAAATTCAGCGTTGCATCACAGGAATAAATTATATTTTTAAGTATATTAAAATAGAAAATCACTATTTTAAATTGCATTAACATTTCACAATATTACAGCTTTTTTCTGTATTTTTAATCAAATAAACACAGCCTTGATGAGCAGAAAAATCCTCTTTAACAAGAATTAAAAATCTTACTGATCCCAAACATTTTAGCAGCAGTGTACAACATAATGAAACCTACAGTATATCAGACAATAACGTGAGTACATGTTTGTGTTTTCTCCACATTAGTAGTCTGTTGTGAATGAACAACATACAGTTATTAAAATAAACACACTCTTTTTATTCCGTTTCTGTTTCACTGGACCATAACCTCACACATAAAACAGCTTGCAGGCGCTCATATAGAGACAGCCGTGCAGAACAAATAGCTGTGATGGTAATGGAAACGTTCAGGCGTGTTCAATTGTGTTCTGAAGAGTGTTGAGGAACTAAAGTAAATAAATAATGGTTTCCAGTGTAGTGTGGTCTATGTTCAGCTCAACATCATATTTCCTTCCCTTCACTCTCAGCTCGGCCTAAAAACAGCCACCAGCTTCACTTTAACTCCACTGTGGCCTTTTTTTTTTCCAAAGGAGGATGTAATTTAACCTTGACCATGGGGCACATTGTTGACACACAAAAGGCAAATTACAGGCAAATGGAACAAACTTCATACATGTCACAAAATGCTGACATCTTAAAGTTGCAGAATTAGGTTTTCAGTTTTGGATCAGTATTAACCAAATCCTCTAATACAGACTTACATCAGTGCTTTTGTTGAATGACTTTATCATGTACATTTGTACAACAATGACATCAGCAGAGGAATATTTTTGACTGGAAAATCTCTTAAACAGGTGTGTCTGAGATACATTTACGTCACCGTTTTATCTCCAAAGTCAGGCTGAGATAGAGCTTGCCTTATTGTCTGATTTATCTTATTATAACCCTTACCTAAAAGAAGTATACTTCAAGTTTATTTACTTATGCTTCAAGTATACTTAAGTAAAGTTCAAGTGTACTTTATGTAGTAAGTATACAAAAATCTGTGTACTAGTAGTATACTTTTAAGTGTACTATTTCAGTACTCCTTGGGACTAAATTGGCCCACTTTCTTGAATATAAATACTTTTAAGTATACTTTAATTATAACTAGTTTACATCTATGTTTGTAGTACTAAAAATGAACTTATAGGTATACTGATAGTTTACTAATTAAATACTTCTTTATGCATTTTTAGTACAATCATAGTAAACTACTAGTTCTTATACTGCAAGTATACTCGTATCTTATTGTAACTCTTACCGAAAAGAAGTATACTTAAGTAAGTTTCAAGTCGATTTATATAGTAAGTATACAAATATCAGTGTACTAGTAGTATACTTTAAGTGTACTATTTCAATACTCCTTGGGACTAAATTGGCCTACTTTTTTAGTATATAAAAGTATACTTTTAAATATACTTTAAGTATAAGTAGTAAACTTACGCAACAAGTTTGCATCTATGTTTTTAGTACTAAAAGTGAACTTAGGTATACTGATAGTTTACTAATTAAGCACTTTTTAGACAACTTTGAAGTATAGTCTCAGTAAACTACTCGTTTAGTAGTTTTATACTGCACGTATACTCATATTAATTTGTATACATTTTGTTGAATATCTAATATACAAAGCATCAAAAGAAAGAACAGGGTTATAAACAAAAACATTTTATTCTAGCTTCATGCATTGTTTTTGCACACTTGAATGTGGGTAAGCTTCATAAATAAAAACGAATAAATTAACATTTTGAACAAAGATAGCATTATAGTGTAATAGCAAAAATAGAGCTCAAATATATTTAAACTTTTTCTAAGTATAAGTCAAGTATGTCATTTTAAGTATATTTCTGAGAAGTATATGAAGCACATTCCTGAGAAGCACATACAAATGAAGTATACTTTCATATTTTTTAGTTTAAAATAAGCATACTAATAGCACACTTAAACTTTTTGTATGGGAACAATTTTAAAATTCAGCCTCACAGAATATATCTTTATTTCAGAGTTATTTTTCACATCAGCCTGACTGTTAGACATGGTGTGCCATAATTACTTAATGGAACCCAGGTCATTAAATTAATATGCATCAGTAAGCATCTGAGATACAAGCTGAGGTTAATCACTGGGGATTTATACAGAAACTTAGATGCTCTGTGCAACAGTATCAAAATATGATTTAATCTCTGAGGGTCTGACTGAAGTTTACTAAAGTCCAACTAAAGCACAGCGTGTTAAGGAGAGACACTGCAGGCAAAAAAGTTATTTTTTATTTTTACACATGTCAAGTTTGAGATTTTGGGCTTTTTGTTTTTTTCAGACTAGTTGAAAGAAAACACCCAAAAGACACTGTTAAGTGTTTCTTTTATAGCACTTTATCTATTTGCGTCAAAAGATTTCAAATACAATACATATTTTTAAAGGCCGTTTTCTCAAAATGAGTTGTTTCTCCTAAACTGAGCCATAAATCTCCACTTCAGTAGCACTTACACACACCAAACTTTACATTTTTATTCCTGTCTATATCCTGAAGGTTTTTAAAGAGGGGTTTGTTCATATATAATTAGCTTGATTTTATAAAGCATTTTACTCCCCCCAAAATGGTAAAAAAAAACATGGTTTCTGTCTGTTCAAAGTTTTTTCTGAAGTATGGAGTGACAAAATGAGACCCAAAATCCCACTGTAAAAACATTTGACTCTAATATGTCAAAAAAAAAAAAATTAAACAAGAATTTTGAAACAGACTTCATCCAGTGTTTAGATTTTTGTACTAGAAATGTTTGCAAATTAGCGCATATTTAATTAAATAATGCCTCATTTGCATACTTAAACCTAACATTTTAGAAAACTTTTAGAAAGCAATTATCAATGTAATCAATCAACTTGGTAAAAAAGGTGATTACTAACTATTAGAAAAATTATTTACCCTATTCAATTTTATTTGAACAAAAGTCTCCGCCCCTCCGCATTCTCGAATTGAATTTTTCCCCGTCGTAAGCGTATCTTATGTATGTTAAACACGTTACATATGTTGCCTAGTAACCTTTCTGTAGCGTCGTGTTACGTATCTCGATTAATATTCATGAATCAAGCGTTTCAGCCAATCAGCAAGGCTTGATGGCTAAGCGTGACGTAACGTGATTAATATTCATCAGCCGACTCTTCACGTACTAGGATTGGTCATCATGTCGCCGCCCTGTTGGAGGCGGAGCTCCGTGATTCTGATTATTCATGTTGTTAGGGGAGAGTCGAGCGGCTGCTAGTCCGAAGTTACACCGAAACTTCCATAATAATGTTGTGGTCAAGATGAGTCGACAGCAGGACGAGCAGGGCGTTGTGTTAACCGCTTACACTAGCAACAGCGAAGCTTTACCAGCGATCAACTCTAAAGAGCAAACGGAGTTTCTAGGAGTAAGGTGAGGGATCGCTTGAACGCTTTTATTTATTACTAAGGGCAGTGTGCACTATTTATGGCAACTGTATCCTAGGGCTGTGTCTCGAAACCTAGTGAGCCGCCTACCTAGACCACTAGCACAGGCGTCATCTAACTTAGGTGCGCGCTGGTTTGAGTCACAACCCAAATCTGAATGGGTTTCTGATCAGATGGTTACATTTTCATTCTGGAGATGCTGTTGATCAGTTTGTTAAGTTGGTGACCTAATAATTCTGTTTGCATGCTGTTCTAAATATAGTTATGGTTGAATTATGCTTGATATGTGGGAGGTACTAGTTACTAGTTTGTCTTTTAAGGGATCTTGTAGTATTAGAGAGCTTGTACATTGAGCTATTTTGTGTTTTAAGTAGCAACTGATATGTTGGTCTGGTCAATATCTGGCTTTATTGAGACTTCTTTTCTGCATTTAAACCTACAACCATTTAGTTATCAGTCTGGCAGATCTTTAACCAACAGACTAAACCAAACCAAACCACCAGATTTGTGTACAACATAATATGGGTTTGTCAGCGACTGATGATGCTGATGTGATACAGTACAACTGAATTATAATAATAGGGTGTATGTTATATTCCTGAAACTAAGTTGAAAGTTTCTGCTTTCAGATTTCCCTAGTACCCGGTTCCGGCTTGTACTGTTCTAAACTGTCTGAAACTTTATATGTGACCCTGGACCACAAAACCAGTCATAAGGTTAAATTGTACAAAACTGAGATATATACGTCATATCATATCTCAATAAATAAGCTTTCTATTGATGTATAGTTTGTTAGGATAGGACAATATTTGGCCGAGATACATCTATTTGAAAATCTGGAATCTAAGGGTGCAAAAAATTAAAAATACTGAGAAAATCACCTTTAAAGTTGTCCAAATTAAGTTCTTAACAATGCATATTACTAATCAAAAATTACATTTTGATAGGTTTACAGTAGGAATTTTACAAAAAATCTTCATGGAACATGATCTTTACTTAATTTCCTAATGATTTTTGACATAAAAGAAAAATCAATAATTTTGACCCATACAATGTATTTTTGGCTATTGCTACAAATATACCCCAGCAACTTAAGACTGGTTTTGTGGTCCAGGGTCACATATTACAAGCTCTTCTTGAGTTTAATGACTATTTATAATGAATAGTCAATTCTCAATTGGTAAGAAATGCTCAAAGTCCAAAATATTCAATTCAAATTAATTTGTCTATCAGTTGACAAGGATGTCAGTAGATAGCCTATAATAAACAGATGTCACAATGAAGTGATGTGATGGTGACTAAAATCTACAGACAGCTTTGTCAATGGATCATTTTGAGTGAACTTTTTTAGTAGCGTGAAGACATGCAGACACTTAATTAGCTGTAATTGTGTATATTAAGTTAGCTTACTCAGTATTACATGTTAAGTTGTATTAAGATGGCGGCTTAGTAGCTA
Organism: Garra rufa; assembly: GCF_049309525.1. Lineage (NCBI taxonomy): Eukaryota > Metazoa > Chordata > Actinopteri > Cypriniformes > Cyprinidae > Garra > Garra rufa. The sequence continues at coordinate 1,255,232 of NC_133373.1, read as the reverse complement.
CAAAACCAAAATATAAACTCAACCCCATGTTATTTAAGATATTCATGTCTTTATTTTTACCGTCACAAAGATTTTTTTTTTGGAGGAAAACATTCCAGGATTTTTCTCAATATAGTGGACTTCAATGGTGCTCAACAGATTGAAGGTTAAAAATACAGTTTCAGTCCAACTTCAAGGGGCTCTAAATGATCCCAGTTGAGGAATAAGGGTCTTATCTAGCGAAATGATCTGTCATTTTCTTAAAAAAAAGGTTTTTATACACTTAACAGCAAATGCTTGTCTTGTCTTGTTCTGTGTTGTGCGTGCATACTCCGGTTCAGGACAGTTAGGGTATGCCAAAAAACTCCCATCTCATTTTCTCCTGCAACTTCAAAATCGTCCTGTAAATCGCTGATTTACTTTTGTTTTTTTTTTGTTTTTTTGCAAAGACCTTCTTTGGATGTTTACACAGGGTCTGTACTTCTGCAGCGATGTAGGATGATTTCGAAGTTGGAGGAGACAATGAGATGGGAGTTTTTGACATACCCTAACTGTATTCAACCGAAGTGTTGTGCATATAGACAAAACAAGCATTTGAGGTTAAAAAGTATAATAACTGTACATTTTTTTTGAGAATAACTGATTGTTTCACTCGATAAGACCTTTATTCCTCAGATGGGATTGTTTGGACCCCCTTGACATTGCACTGAAACTGTATTTTTAACCTTCAATCCGTTGAGCACCACTGAAGTCTACTAGATGGAAAAAAAATTCTGGAATGTTTTCCTCAAAAAACATAATTTCTTTCCGACTGAAGAAAGAAATACATGAATATCTTGGAAGATATGCGAGTGAGTAAATTATCAGGAAATTTTTATTCTGAAAGTAGAGTAATCCTTTAAATTGCAACTGATTACCTCAAATATTTGAGTTCTGCTAACTTGTTTGGGTATACAGTGTTTATTGACTCAAAATCAGCATGAAGTTCTTAATCATTGATGTAGCCATTTGCATCATAAATGAACAGCTTTGATGACAAATGATGTTCATCAGCCAGTGACAACCCCATATCTGTCAGACAGTAGGATGCCCATTTTCCATAAGTTGATATGATTCTTCAGGGTCTTAATGAGAAGTCTATAACATACTTTGGTTAAATTTTCTCAATGGTAGTGTAAAAAACACTCTTTTTACCTTGTCAAAATCAGCCCTTTTAGTTTCATATTCCTTTAAATGCTAATGAGCTCTGCTGACCCCGCCCCTCTCTGCAGTGGGATGATGAGCCGTAATGTTTACTTTACCTGTGAAACTTGAGAATGACCTGATTTTAAAAAGGGGATATTACTTTTAAAGATTAAACAAATACCACTGGGTGGATTTTTATCATTGTAGGGTGGTTTTGCATTCGCTGACCTCTCTAACACAAACTAACTGGCGGCTTCCTAATGTGTTTCTGTGCTGCTGGTGTTGGTCACGCAGTGCTGGCGGATGCAGACAGCAGTGTCAGTGCGTGCCGGGGTCGTGAAACGGGATGCTGGCTGTTATTTGTGTTCTCAGATGGAGCGCAGGTGTCTTCCTCGTTCAGCAGCTGTGTGCAGAAGTCCCTCGTGGATTCTGCCGGCCGGAGCACAGCGGCTCACGCTGTTTTAGGACACGCTGTTTCTTAGTGTCTTTGTTTAAGTGTTTGTGGGTCTGCTCTACCAACAGGCCTTCGGCTGCTTGCTCTGGCCTCCGCTTTTGGCTGGTTGTTTGCAGACACAGCACTTGTTTAGATTTAGCATGAAAGAACATAGCATGTTTAAACAAGACACTTCTATATTTGGATCATTGGACTTTGTGGGTGAATCCCACAAAGAATTGTCTATGTCATAGTTCAGCTCAAAATGTAAAGAACTGATATTTTGCCGACCTATTTAACAGTTTTTTTGTGTGGTGAATACCACATGAAGAGTGATGTTTTTTCCTTCAAAAATCATCATGACTACAAATGTGATATTGACTTTATACAACAGTTAAATAAACAAGAAGTTGATATTAAAAGACTCACGTTTTAGATAGCATATTTCCTGTTTTTGGTCAATTTCGCCTACAAAAATCATTCCAAACACAGCCATGGTACTGTTTGGTACTGATCTGGCATCTGTTTAATAATGCAGCCTTGCTGAGCAAAGGAGAATGCTATAGTAAATGTATTAATAGAGCGGTTGTCGTAATTGTTTGTGTTTATTGTTTAGTGATAGTTCATGAGTCCCTAACACATTTCAACGGTTTGAGTTAAATATCTTCGTTTGTGTTCTACTGAAGAAACAAAGTTACCTACATCTGGGATGGTAAGCAGATAAACATCGCATTTTCATTTCTGGGTGAACTGTCCCTGTAAGAATCTTAGCTTGTTTCTTAAATGTCTGCAAACATATTATGATGATTTTATGCTTTAGTACAGTCAAACAGATTAAACACAGGGCCCAGAGTAGAGAGATTTTCATCGTAGCTTGGTGTTTACACTCATAGAAAACAGTGTGTTCGGATTTTAGCACAGGTGCGTTGGTTTTCTGTTGTTGTTTTTGATGGTTTAACCTGTGCTGACCTGGTAAACATCACTTGACTTTCCATCCCGCATTGCATAATGAATATTTCATTCAGCGTGCGCTGCATGCTTTGTGGTCATTGTGAGTGATGATAATGTCTCTGATGAGTGCTGGACATTCAGCAGGGTCAGAGCCCAAACATCAGCATGACTATGAAGACATCTCTGTTAGCTAGCAATGCATGCAGCAGCGTACACACCGAGACTAACTGTACAGAATCAACAAGCATTATCGTAGCCTGGCTTTTATCTCTTTTCCATTGACACAGCACACAGCTCTTGTGCACCTTCACCTGTTTTGGAAAGTTCACCTGAACGTAATAAAAGCTGAGATTATGTGTGATGTGTGGATGCTTATATGAAGCGATCTGTAAAATAGAATGTATACAAATTAGGGATGCAAGAAAATTAAAATTCTTGGCCGAAGCTGAACAAAACTACACACTGGGCCGAAAGCCAAAGGCTGATTACCGAACACTAATTTTCACCATTGCATAAATTAAATAGCCAATATTTGCTTTTTACAGTTTTGTCTTGATATTCAAAAAATAAATAATCAATTACAAAAAAATAATTAAAAATATTGACTCAACACTGAAAATTTTTAACATTCTAATAGACATTATAACCTACCAACAAAGCACAATTTAACTTAAAATTAATAAGTTAGTAAAATAGTATTCTTTGGCCATTTTAAGACCCCCTTCTTGAATCAGGCATGTGTTTTTAATCTACAAATAAATGCAGCCTTAAAGGTTGTATCAGCGATTTCTAGCCTAAAACATAAAGTGTCAAATTCAGCTGACCTTTATTCACGATCCGCTCGCTGCCTGCCCCATAAATTGTCTGTGAAAAAACCGCGTCTCTCTGGTCAGCCTAGGGTCCGAGATATGCCAAAAAAAACAATCGACGCTATCAACTATTCCACAGATAAACAAACCGTGTTCCAACCAATCAGCGTCAGGGGGTTCGTGTTGTGTACTTTCCTACTGGTGCTGGGATGTGAGGGAGGCGGAGCGAAAGTCCACAACACCAAACCCCTGACGCTGATTGGTTGGAACAATGTTTGTTTTTGCTGTGGAATGGTTGGTAGTGTAGATTGTTTTTTTTGGCATATCTCGGACCCTAGGCTGACCAGAGAGACGCGGTTTTTTCACAGACAATTTATGGGGCAGGCAGCGAGCGGATCGTGATGAAAGATCAGCTGAATTTTACACTTTATGTTTCAGGCTAGAAATCGCTGATACAACCTTTAATGAGCAAAGGAGAATGTTAGAATAAATGTATTAATAGAGCGGTTGTCATTATTTTTGTCTCACTTTTTTATTTGATTTTACAGAACAGTAAAATGACAATGCTAACATTTCTGAATGTAGATTTTTTGCTGGCAGCAGCAGATTTGTGAATGATTGTCATCTTTGGTCTTTGAACCCTGGCTAAGGAGCTGCTGTCAGAATAAATACAATTGGTGTCTGGTGTATTAGACAACAGAACGTTCTGGAGTTGATTGACTAATGGATGATTTCAGTCATCATACAGTAACCTTTCTCTTCTCATGAAGACATGCGATGCGCTTCTAAACAGTCTCTCGCTGTCGCTGCTTGGAATGATTCTTGCGTCTTTCTCGGCCAGTTTTAAATGCTTCCACATGTTTGCTGCATTAGTGCGCGCCTCTATTTGATCGCATCACGTCATTGTTCGCTATCATTTATTTGGCCTTTTCGCTTATTAACCATAACACCAAAAGAGTTTTTTGGCTATTTTCAGCTGAATAATTTCCCTAATGCATCCCTAATAAAAATGTTGCATGTGCATATCAATTCTATAATTGAAAATCAGCTTTAAATTCCTCCTGCAGGAAGCTCAGAAACAAAAGTAAGCAGGAAATAGCTTCCACTCACTGTAATAAGCTTGCTGAGACCTGTAAACTCTTAGACGGCTATGAGAGATAGTTTAACGCTGAGATGAACAGCCGAACTATGTTTGGGTATTTGATGTGAAGATGTGATAAACTAACCTGAGCATCAAATACACACACTTCTGTTTTCCACAGCTGTTGAACAGTATGAAGGTCACAGTGTATCAGCATGAGTCTGCTGTGTTTCCTCAGCTCAAGTCACTCTTTGACTCAAGTCTGGCCAAACTCAGATTTTGAGCCGTTCCTATAGAGACAGCAGCAGGATTTCAGAGTGTGTCCCTCAGGATAATGAAGCCCAACTCATATTCCATATCCAAAAGCTGACTTATTTCCTGTCGAGGAGTATATTGGATGGTAAAATCATCTGCTCCCCCAAGAGACCAGCTACTGGGTCAACCAGTGCTCCAAACAAATGCCATCATGCACAGCTGTGTGGTTATTCATTAAATGTGAATGCCTGGTGCAAATTAAAATCTTATTCAGTCTAAAACACAATTTCACAAAGATGGAAAGTGGATTTCTTTATGCAGACAGCAGTACAAATGCCTCAACTACCCAAAACAAACAAAGACAAAGGATATGAAACAAACATTCCTTATTAATTTAGTCATGAACTAGGAAAATAACACACTTTATTCAGAAAAATGTAGCGTTTCACTCATGTCATGATTCCTTCAGTTCACTGCATGAAACTGATCTCACGATACAGTACTCTCACAAGACTTTGAATAAAGCCAAATAGAGTTAAAATGGTATTTTTGTATCTGTGTTTTTGTGACCCTGGAACACAAAACCAGTCTTAAGTAGCATGGGTATATTTAGCAATAGCCAATAATACATTGAATGGGTCAAAAATCATTGATCTTTCGCCTCAGATTCCAGATTTTCAAATAGTTGTATCTTGGGACAAATGTTGTCCTATCTTAACAAACCAGACATCAATGGAAAGCTTATTTTTTTCAGCTTAGCCTAAATGTCAACTTGAAAAATTGAGCTTTATGACTGGTTTTGTGGTCCAGGGTCACATATATGGTCAACAGTTAACAAAAAGTACTGTTTATTAAAAGGCTAAAATTGTTTTTTTCCTCAGCTGTGAACATGAATATGTTTGCACTTAAGTTATCACGATTCTTAATTAATAAACATGAAAGATGAAAAGTGTGAGCTGGGTTTACTATATGTGACCCTGGACCACAAAATCAGTCGTAAGGGTACATTTTATTAAATTGAGATTTGAATGCTGAATAAACAAAGTTTCAAGTGCTGATGTATGGTTTGTTAGAATAGGACAATATTTGGCCGAGACACAACTGTTTGAAAATCTGTAATCTGAGGGTGCAAAAAAAAAATATTGAAAATATTGAGAAAATCACCTTTAAAGTTGTCCAAATAAAGTTCTAAGCAATGCATATTACTAATCAAAATAGTACTGATATATTTGCAGTGGGAAATATACAAAATATATTAGTGGAACATGATCTTTATTTAATATCCTAATGGTTTTATAAAAGAAAAATGTATAATTCTGAGCAATGCAATGTAATTATGGCTATTGCTACAAATAGACCTGTTTTACTTAAGACTGGTTTGTGGTCCAGAGCCACATGTTTGATACTAAGCCTGAGGATTTTGGTGTGAAAAGGCTTTTACATTTGACAAAAATCTGACTTTTTAAATTAAAAACAAACAAGCAAGCCCTGCCCAGATTTTAAAAATAATGCAAAAGTAACTTAACGCATTACTTTCCATAAAAAGTTACTAAGTAACGTTATTAGTTACTTTTTTAGGGAGTAACTCAATATTGTAATGCATTACTTTTAAAAGTAACTTTCCCCAACACTGCTTGTAAATATAAATATTAACACAAAATTACATCTCTAATGAATGTAGTTCCAGTTTCATTACTTTGGATACTATGGTAAACAGTAATAGTGATTTTTGACACACGCATACATCCAATAAAGCGTTTTTCCCTTATAATTTGAAAAAAAAAAAGCATGGACTACCAAAAAGTGTCACTACATAAGCAGTGAAATGAATTCAAGTACCATCCTGTGTTGTACTGCAATGAATATTCTGTTTCACTTTGAAATGCAATGCATTGTGCAAGATAAATGTGCTTCAAAATCTCACTTTTTAGGCTGTTTTCATCAGTTGAACATGAATGCACATGTCCTCTCTGTCTGAAACACAACATGGCCTCTCACCGTCTCCAAGCAGCCACATTCCACAGGTATACTTCTGGTCGTCATAGCAACTGCCCATACTCCCACATTGCTTTTGCCCTCTTGACTCGACTCCGTTGAGTTTAACTGCCGAACTTCAGCTTGACGCCTGCATCAGTCTGTCCTGCATTAGACTGTAAGCTGCTGTAGAGATGCACATAGTGCTAGTGTTTTGTCTACTGCTCTGTCTCTGTTGTTTGTGTATGTAAAGTGAGAAATACGGTTGCACTTGACCCTTTTGTCCTCTTTCTATGCGGCCGAGGGCTGTAATGCGGTGTGTGCTATCTGACCTTTAGCATGTGGAGTCCACTCCGATCCCCACGGTTAATAGCTAAACCATCAACGAGCATCATCAGCATTTATGACAGAGGAAAGGTTGTTGAAGAAACATGAGGGGAAAAAGCATTCCTCTCTTTCATTTGAGATCCATGTATTTACGGTCACATGTCAATATTAGCTACTTTTATTTGACTGGCTGCAAATGTAAATTCACCTCAACCAATGTGAACTTGAAGAAGTGTGATTTGTTAAAGAGTGAATGTTTGATTTGTTCTGGCTGGAGGCGTCTTTTTATATTTTAAAGACTCCATTAGGTTAAATTTGGTAGTTGCTATATGCTCTCAGATGTTGACAAAGCAACCTTTTTAGCGGATATTCTCATTGGACATATACAGTTTGCAAAAATGACTGTGCACACATTTTTGTCCAATCAAGAACTTAATTAAACACTCTTTCTCACATGAAAGTATGTTTTTTTTTTTTTGTCTGAAACTGACCAGGAAGTAATACTTAATGCATGTGATTTAAAGTGCATAACTCTTTTGATTTGTCTTGCCCAAACTGGCCTTTTAGAACAGGACAAACACTCAACGCATTAAGAGATTTAATGGGTTTTTAAACACAGATGAAGATGCAACTCATTTATGGTTATGTCTTTTATATTCAGTGAAGACACAGTATAAGGAGAAAGAGACAGGTCTTGTGTGCAGAATGAATGGAAGAAACCACAAAACAAATTTTTATGTGGGATTCATTACATCTTTCTTAATAACAGATAACACCTTCTGATCTAAGCTCAGGCCAGTGAATTCAGTCTAGGCCTCTTTAAGCATTTGTGAGCAGTATGTTGAGGTGTGATTGATAAGCATTAGGACAGCATGCTGATCAAACCGGTGAACTAAAGTGAAAGTGAAACACAGTGATGCCTGTAATCACCACTTTGATAATGAAAGACGTTTGGTGGCGATCTGTCACATACAATTCTTTGGATTTAATTGCTTGTGTTTTAGTGTGTTCTTAAGGGAGGAGTGCATACATTCTGAATACCACAGTTTTATATACCCTCATATAAAATTACAACCATCTACAAAATCTGTTTATTTTAAAGATTTACTTTTTTGAATGATTCATTGGTGTGTTGCAGCTGTTGTGCCATCAACAGCTCGGTTTGTGCGAGTCTCTAGTAAACAACTCGCAGATTCAAAAGATCCATTCAGAGGGAGTCACCAACTCACTGATTCAAATGATCCATTCAGAGCGAGTCTCCAACTCACTGATTCAAAAGATCTGTTCAGAGTAAGTCTCCAACTCACTGATTCAAATGATCCATTCAGAGTGAGTCTCCAACTCACTGATTCAAATGATATGTTCAGAGCGAGTCACCAACTCACTGATTCAAATGATATGTTCAGAGCGAGTCACCAACTCACTGATTCAAATGATCCGTTCAGAGCGAGTCTCCAACTCACTGATTCAAATGATATGTTCAGAGCGAGTCTTCAACTCACTGATTCAAAAGATCCGTTCAGAGCAAGTCTCCAACTCACTGATTCAAATGATCTGTTCAGAGCAAGTCTCCAACTCACTGATTCAAATGATCTGTTTAGAGCGAGTCTCCAACTCACTGATTCAAATGATCCATTCAGAGCGAGTCTCCAACTCACTGATTCAAATGATCCATTCAGAGCGAGTCTTCAACTCACTGATTCAAATGATCCATTCAGAGCGAGTCTTCAACTCACTGATTCAAAGGATCCATTCAGAGCGAGTCTCCAACTCACTGATTCAAAAGATCTGTTCAGAGTAAGTCTCCAACTCACTGATTCAAATGATATGTTCAGAGCGAGTCACCAACTCACTGATTCAAAAGATCTGTTCAGAGTAAGTCTCCAACTCACTGATTCAAAAGATCTGTTCAGAGTAAGTCTCCAACTCACTGATTCAAATGATCCATTCAGAGTGAGTCTCCAACTCACTGATTCAAATGATCCATTCAGAGTGAGTCTCCAACTCACTGATTCAAATGATATGTTCAGAGCGAGTCACCAACTCACTGATTCAAATGATATGTTCAGAGCGAGTCACCAACTCACTGATTCAAATGATCCGTTCAGAGCGAGTCTCCAACTCACTGATTCAAATGATATGTTCAGAGCGAGTCTTCAACTCACTGATTCAAATGATCCGTTCAGAGCGAGTCTCCAACTCACTGATTCAAAAGATCCGTTCAGAGCAAGTCTCCAACTCACTGATTCAAATGATCTGTTCAGAGCGAGTCTCCAACTCACTGATTCAAATGATCCGTTCAGAGCGAGTCTCCAACTCATTGATTCAAATGATATGTTCAGAGCGAGTCTTCAACTCACTGATTCAAATGATCCGTTCAGAGCGAGTCTTCAACTCACTGATTCAAATGATCCGTTCAGAGCGAGTCTTCAACTCACTGATTCAAAAGATCCATTCAGAGCGAGTCTCCAACTCACTGATTCAAATGATCCGTTCAGAGCAAGTCTTCAACTCACTGATTCAAATGATCCATTCAGAGCAAGTCTTCAACTCACTGATTCAAATGATCCGATCAGAGTAAGTCTTCAACTCGCTGATTCAAATGATCCGATCAGAGTAAGTCTTCAACTCGCTGATTCAAATGATCCGTTCAGAGCAAGTCTTCAACTCGCTGATTCAAATGATCCGATCAGAGTAAGTCTTCAACTCGCTGATTCAAATGATCCATTCAGAGTAAGTCTTCAACTCACTGATTCAAATGATCCATTCAGAGCGAGTCTTCAACTCACTGATTCAAATGATCCGTTCAGAGCAAGTCTTCAACTCACTGATTCAAATGATCCATTCAGAGCGAGTCTTCAACTCACTGATTCAAATGATCCATTCAGAGCGAGTCTTCAACTCACTGATTCAAATGATCCGTTCAGAGCAAGTCTTCAACTCACTGATTCAAATGATCCATTCAGAGCGAGTCTTCAACTCACTGATTCAAATGATCTGATGTAGAGTGAGTCTCCTGCCACTGATCCACTCAGCGAATCTCCAGAAAACAACTCAAAGCGAGTCTCCTGCCTGCTCACTGATTCAGATGACAGTAGATATAAAATGCTTTTGATTAGTACACAATACTTTTACTGGAGTACTGTTTTATTAGGGTATCTGTACTTCTACTCAAGCACTTGATTTGTTTGCTTCATCCACCACTGGCCACTAATGCAGAGTTACAGGTTCAGTCCTAAAGCGGCCGTGACCTAGAAACTGGAGAGCTACTGGCAGCACACTTCTGCTCGCTCACCGTTTTCCAGAGGAGCGAGAGCCGCTGCCCCCATTACAACCTCACTGCACTGAAATCTCCAATAAAAACTGCTTGATGTCTTCCAGTAGCTGAAGAGTGAAGAATGCTGAGCTTTGAGCGTTTATTCATACGTTCATCCTGAAAGGGAATAAAGCAGTCTGTATAAACCATGGGAGAGCTCTGCGTGTCCTGCCCCGCACAAACAGCCTAACAATCAGCCTGACAATAGCATCTTTATGTCCTCATAGGACAGAGGCTTATTTTTCACTCTTCCTGGCTTGATCCTTCTGGCCGGGTGAGCAGCGGGACTCTTCATGCCTGCTGTGTCATGCATCGATTAAAAAGAAAGGGCTCAAAGCTCATAATCTGAAGAATCATATTCTGCACTTTTGTAGCATATTCCCCTGAAGTCCCCCTTATTACATAGTACTAGTCTAGGTTTCTCACATCAAAACATCAATTAACTGTAAATAATGCCTGATACCTTCTTAGAATGATTTGGTTTTAAACTAAGAATGCAACAACTAATTTTTTCAGTGCAAAACTTACATTCTATAGTTGTAAACGTTATCATGTTGTAATAAAGTATAAATGTAATATAATTGCTATGTTCAGATCCGTAAATGTTTCTACTGCCTTGTATCAGTTGACATTTAGTCTGTGCTTTTGTTTTTCTGTATTATCATTTTTAATGTAAATTTAACTTCTACTTAAAAAATGGTAAGAAAAATGATATTGGTGCTTTATAGCATGGATACGTTCAATATTTGTTTGCATTGGATATTGTTTGAAGGACAACATTAATGTTTTTAAGTTAATTTTTTTGATTTATTGTTTTGAGATTTTATAATAAATAAAACTAAATAAATGAATAATCATGAATAATGAAAGAATCATTTGTTGCATCTCTAGTACAAACTTTACAACAATTTAGAATGAAGTAAAACGAATAATATGTAAAAAAGTTAACAAATATGCAACAAATACATTTTTAATAAACATAAATATTTGCAGTCTTACCCCCGGTTTCACAGACAAGGCTTAAGCCTAGTCCTAGACTAAAATGTAAGTCTGAGCTGTTTCAACTAAACAAAACTTGCACTGACTGATCTTAAAATATATCAGTGCCTTTGTTTTGTCTCAAGATGCACACCAGTAATGTTTTTTCTAAGTAAACCTATAAAAAACTGCATAAAATGCCCTAATTGAACTATGGGCTAATCCTGGTTTAGTCTAAGCCCCGTCTGTGAAACCAGGCCTTAGTGTTTAGTGTGTAAAACTGCCGAGTTACTGCAAAAATGATTTTTATTATCTTGTTTTCTAGTATCTCTAAAATTCTTAAACCAGGATGTGTTTACTTGAGAAGTAAAATGACTTAAGATATTATGTCTAGTTTTCTGAAAAGACTATTCAAATTTTGTTCGTTTTTGCTTAAATCAAGCAAAATTATCTGCCATTGGGGCAAGAAAAATAATCTTAATTCAAAGGTTAAACAAGATGATTTTTCTTGCCCCACTGGCAGATCATTTAGCTTGTTTTAAGTAAAAACGAACTAATTTTTAACATAATATCTTAGTAAGTAAAGTAAACACACATTCTGATTTAAGAAGAATTTTTAGATATTTGTACTAGAGAACAAGACAAAAATACCAAGGAAGAAAATCATTTTTGCAGTGCTCTAGGTGGTGAATTTCAGTCAACAGATACACTTTTCAATCACAAAGTTTCCCTCATTAAAAATACATTTCCTCCGCACTATTGTCAGATGCTGATGATTCACTGAGTCCAGTGCAAACAGAGAAGTGCTTGTGTTAAAGTGGCCTTTGTTTTTGTCTTAGGTGGTTGCAATGTTACACTGGAAAAAATGCATTTATTACTTAGATTTTTTGTCTTGTTTCCTGCCAAAATATCTAAAAATTCTTAAATCAAGAAGGATTTTCTAGACGTCTTGTTTTCAGAAAAATCAAGTAAATATTGAGTGAGTTTTTGCTTGAAACAAGCAAAAGAATCTGCCAATGGGGTAAGAAAAAAAAACTAATTTCAAACAGAAAACAAGATTATTTTTCTTACCCTCTTAATCCTTCTTGATTTAAGAATCTTTAGATACTTTGGCTGGAAACAAGACAAAAAATCTATGTAAGAAAAGCGTTTTTTTTGCAGTGTGAGCTGCTGCACTAGGATTTAAGAGCTGCTGCAGACAGCACTAGTTTTAGTGATGTTTGAGTATGAACTGTGACTGCTCGAATGTAATTAAAGCATTTCACATGATGATTTAGTGTATTTCACATCTCTGTCTCCTTACCTGTGTTCTCGCAGCCGCAAAACCGGCCAGTACAATGTCCAGCGGTGCAAAGCGGCCGGTGCGGCTCTGGGCTCCAGCTCAGGTAAGGCACCATACCAGCGCTGCAGCTCCCAGGACTCTCTGGACGAGCAGGCCATGGTGGACTACTACAAAGAGGTAGAGATCATCCAGCGCAGCGGAGACACAGAGACTCAGGAGGATGTGCAGCTGAAGGTGGCTGATGGTAAGAACCGCCTGCTTTACCTGCATTACAATGAACCACCCCTAAGCCTCACAGATGCAGCTCTGTACAGAAAATAAAACTAGTTTTGGATTATTAAATCGAAGACTGCTTTTAAATATGAACATTAATTAGAAACTATAGTCACACTGGAAAAAAATGCTCTTGTTTCCAGCCAAAATATCTAAAAATTCTTAAATCAAGAAGGATTTTCTAGACGAGTAAAAATTGTTGTTTTCAGAAAAGAAAAATCTAAATTAAGTGTGTTTTTGCTTGAAACAAGCTAAATAATCTGCCAATGGGGTAAGAAAAATAATCTTGTTTTCTGTTTGAAATAAGATTTTTTTTTGTTTATCCCATTGGCAGATTATTCAGCTTGTTCTCACTTAATTTAGATTTTTTTTTTCTGAAAACAAGACAATAATTTTTACTCGTCTAGAAAATCCTTCTTGATTTAGGAGTTTTCAGATATTTTAGCTGGAAACGAGACAAAAAATCTAAGTAAGAAATGCATTTTTTTTTTTTTTTTTTTTGCAGTGCACAATTTTGTGACTATAAATTACTTTTCAATAAACTCCTAACATGTTGCTTATTAATAATTAGTAAGGTAGTTGTTAAGTTTAGGTATGGGGTAGATTAAGGGATCTAAAATATGGTCATGCAGAATAAGACATTTATATGTGACCCTGGACCACAAAACCAGTCACAAGAGCCGATTTTGTGAAATTGAGTTTATCTGCTGAATAAATACAACTATTTGAAAATCAAGAATGTGAGGGTGCAAAAAATGCTGAAAAATAAAACACCTTTAAAGTTGTCCAAATGAAGTTCTTAGCAATGCATATTACTGTATGTGGATTAAACCCTACACTCTTTAAAATAAAAGTGCTTTAAAAGGTTATTCACAGCGATGCCATAGAAGAACCATTTTTGGTTCCACAAAGAACCATTTAGTCAAAGGTTCTTTAAAGAACCATCTTTTTCTTACCTTTTTATAATCTGAAGAGCCTTCTTTTTTCACAAAGAACCTTTTGTGAAACAGAAAGGTTCTTCAGATGTTTAAGGTTCTTTATGAAACCATTTAGACAAAAAAGGTTCTTCTATGGCATCGTGAAGCATATTTATTTTTAAGAGTTTACAGACTTCTTTTTTTCAAACAAATGGTGAGTCATTAGCACCATTATTTTGTATGGCTCTATGTAAAAGGCTATGTTGCAAAAGATTGTGATGACAAATGGGTTTCTTGTACATTTTCAGCGTGTTTTCTGCTTAGTTCAGCATGCAGTATGAAGCAAGATTAAAACATGACTTGCACTCACATTTCTGTCTCACAGCTGGCACACACAGTACCTCTCTGAACCACAATCAGTGGAAAAACGGGAAGCTCCTAAACAATACCTCAAACACTGCAAAAATAATTTTCTTACTTAGATTTTTTGTCTTGTTTCCAGCCAAAATATCTAAAAATTATTGAATCTAGAAGTAAAAATTATTTCTTTTTGTTTTCAGAAAAAAACAAGTCAAAATTAAGTGAGTTTTTGCTTAGAACAAGCTAAATAATCTGCCAATGGGGTAAGCAAAGAAATCTTTGTTACAAGCAAAATCAAACTTAATTTTGATTTGTTTTTTCTGTCTAGAAACATTTGACATTTTTTACTTGTCTAGAAAATCCTTCTTGATATAAGATATTTTTTTTAGATATTTTGGCTGGAAACAAGACAAAGAATCTAAGAAGAAAAGCATTTTTTCCAGTGAAGTATTAGACTCACTTTTATGTTTAAACTCATAAAAATGACAGGAAACAGAAGAGAGGCCTTGAATGTTGTTTGAAGAGCTGCATGGTTTGAAACTTCAAAAATAGATGGACTAAAATGATTTCTTTGAGTAAATGGAAAATTTAACTATACTGCTTGACCTGGGTAGCCTTATGAATGGTATGCTTTTTATACCACAAGATTGAATATTTCTCTATTTCCATGTGTGTTATGGTCAGTGTTGGGGGTAACACATTACAAGTAACGGAAGTTACTTAATAATATTACTTTTTCAAGTAACTAGTGAAGTTATGCATTACTTTTTAAATGACAAGAAAATATCTGAGTTATTTTTTTCAAGTAAGTAATTTTTATATTTTTTTATATTAAAAACTAACAAGCAAGCCCTGCCCAGATTTAAAAAGTAACGCTAACGTAACGCATTACTTTCCATAAAAAGTAACTAAGTAACGTAATTAGTTACTTTTTTAAGGAGTAACTCAATATTGTAATGCATTACTTTTAAAAACTGATTATTGTAGCAGGAAATCATGTTTAATATATTTACCATTTTTACATTTTAAATCCGAACTCTTCTTAAAGGCTCTGTATGTGGTGTTGTATATTTATGTTCTCCATGTGTAAGAACAATGGGCTTAACTTGCAGGAAGAACAATACAATAAAAACCACAGACAGAGATCAGTCTTGACATCAGCGGGAATTGTTTGCCCCTAAAGGAACAACAAACTGTGACTTCCTTAACCTCTGTGGGTGTCTGAATTGTGAAGTGACCGGAAAAGGAAGATATTTCTGTTTCCTGTCAGAGCTGGATTAATGCATTCCTCCTCACCACAGCCGTGATGAAAATAACACATTGTGACTCACATAAAATCATTTATGAGGAGAATACAACAAAGCAAGTAAGATAGTGAGTGTCAGTGCTGTATGTTCATCTTGTGTTGTGTCCTGCAGAGGGTGAGCAGGAGGAGGCGTGGCTCATGGAGGCGGGGCTTGGGACGCTGTTCGACGAATCAGCTTCAGACGGCGAGGACAGCATCGTTCTATTGTCAACTCTGACCCGAACGCAAGCGGCCGCCGTGGAGAGACGTGTGGAGACGCTCAAACAGACGCTACGCAAACGCAACAAACCATACGCTGTACCAGATGTTCGAGAGATCTTTAAACCATCACCTGATTCACAGAGTAAAGTACGTGAGCACATTAATGCTGTGCACAATGCTGTTTCTGCCCCTAATACAGTATGTCATATGTAAATAAAGATATTAACAGGGTTGCCATGGGCAGTGTTGCGGATAACGCATTAAAAGTAACGTAATTAGATTACTTTTTTCAAGTAACTAGTAAAGTAACGCATTACTTTTTAATTTACAAGAAAATATCCTAGTTAATTTTTTCCCCAGTTATTGGTTGAAAGCTCTCCTGTCCTCATGTTGAGAGAAATCGGGAGTAAATTTTTACTTTAGTACATGCATTAATTCATCTCACTCAAAATGAATAAAAACAGTGAAATGCAACTTAGAATATGACGCAAACCTGCAATAATTAAATATGTTAAATTATACTAATTTTATCAACCAGTGCCTTTGTTTCTGACCTTAGATGATCCAATGCAATCATACTAATAAGCAAAAATTAAACTAACATTTGATTTTCTTTGTTTTTATTTCTGAGGAGTGTTAAACCTTCTTCTTCTTCGTTCTACTTTACAGAAATTAATTTATTTTTCCGTCAGCCTGAGGCTTTTGGTGTGAAAGGGCTTTTACATTGTACTTATCTTTTGACGTAAGTACATAATAGTTAAGGCCACCTAATATAAAGTGTGACCTAATATTGTAATGCATTACTTTTAAAAGTAACTAACTAACGTAATTCGTTACATTTGATGACAAAGCTTCAGCAGGATGACCGAGATTAGATATTGTTGCACACTTGTAAAGCACACATGTGAAGACAAAAATCTGCTGAGCTAATCTGTTTTGAGCTACTTCCAAATGTGGTTTTTAAATCAGATACATACTGGATATCTGGACCTGCGTCTAAACACGTATATCAGATTCATCACAAGTCAAGGGAGAAATATTTACCCACAAATCTTGTAATATGATGTAAATGTTGCCTGTTTGTGCTCCCGCACAAAAAAAAGCTGTTTCTTTTTTTGAAGCGTAAACTTTATATATAGACCATGCAGAGATATTCAGAGCACAGAAACAGATTTTGAGCTGCTGCTCCTTGAATTTTATTAATAACTACTGTTTTATTGTAGTAATTCAGTTAATAAAAATTTTCCACTTCACACATCAGTGACAGTTTTAAAATAATTTGTTTATCCATAAAGGAAAATTATGTCTTTAATCACTTTGATAAATAATTGAGAAAAGAAATTGTTGAATAAAGTCATTATTTTTGATTTCTTCGAGCACAAAAAGTATTCTCATAGCTTTATAAAATTACAGTTGAACCACTGATGGCGCATGGACTATTTTAACAACGTCCTTACTATGTTTCTGGTATAAGCAGTAAATTCAAAGTCTTCAGTCGTAAAAGAATTTATGTTTTTTGAGGAAAACATTTCAGGATTTCTCTCCATATAGTGGACGTCTATGGTGCCCCGAATTTGAACTTCCAAAATGCAGTTTAAATGCAGCTTTAAAGAGCTCTAAACTATCACCACTGAGGAAAGAAGGGTCTTATCTAGCGAAACGATAAAAAAAAATACAATGTATATACTTTTTAACCTCAAATGCCCGTCTTGTGTAGCTCTGCATGAACTGTGTGTATTCTGGAACAATACAGTTAGGGTATGTCGAAAAACTCTCATTTTCTCCTCCAACTTCAAAATCATCCGATATTGCTGATTTAGCTTTTTTGGTTTTTGTAAAGGGCGTTTGACCTTCTTTGCACGCTCACTTTGTAAACCCTTGATTGGTACTTCCACAGCGATGTAGGACGATTTTAAAGTTGGAGGAGAAAATGGGAGTTTTTCGACATACCCTAACTGTCTTGAACCAGAAAACACACAGTTCACGCAGAGCTAGACAAGATGAGCGTTTGAGGTTAAAAGTATATAAATTGTCAATTGTTTTAGAAAATAGCTGATTGTTTGGCTAGATAAGACCCTACTTCCTCGGCTGGAGCCCTTTGAAGCTGCATTTAAGCTGCATTTTGGAAATCCAAACTCGCAAACACCATAGAAGTCCACTATATGGAAAGAAACCCTGAAATGTTTTCCTCAAAACACATACTTTCTTTACAACTGAAGAAAGAAAGACATGAACATCTTGAATGACAAGGAGGTGAGAAAATGATTTGTAAAAGTGAATATAAACAGGTGGGACAAAAATGGTTTCAAAGATTGAATCTGTGCATTAAGCGTTGCAGTCTAAACGCAGCCTTTCTGACATTTTTTTACAGGCTGTTACAGTGTCACCAATTGCACAGTAGTTTCCTGTTAATATACATTTCAGCACAGTGTAATAAATAACTGAGATTATGTAAAAAAGTGAAGGACTATTTACAGCTTAAAGGATGCATGATAAATCACAGACATTATCGTCATTTATTGTGCCATTTTGAGTGGTTTATTAAGGACAGCCACAAGTTGTGATTTATGTTTCTGCTAGATGCAGCCCTAAATAATCGATACTGAGAAGACTGAAAGTCTAAGGCTCTGAGAAATGGAGAACAACATCTGATGCTCCTGCTATTCCAGCATGATCTGAGATGATCCAAAGAGCATCAAAAACTGACAATCTATGCAAAGACTCACATGATCAGTGTCACTTACTCACTGATGTATTAGTCACCTAGAAAGGCAGAATCTGATCTGGTCTTAGACTTTTGGATCCCAGTTTATGTTGATGCACTGATTCATGGCACATGCCAACAGTTTGTTTCTCTTGTTTTTCATCGCTTTCTTTTTCTGACAGGATGAGGCTGAATCCACAGAAAGAAGTGGGAGCAATAAACAGGAAGTGGAAGGACTGGGTATGTGTCATGAGTTAAAGTGTTAAAGCTTCTGTTTTATGGCATTCCTGAACATGTTCACATCTAGTGTTTAACTGCACGACTGAGCAACTTGAAATGGCAAAGCATCACGCTGAGAGAAATGCTGAGATGTCCATGGCTTTTGTAACTGAAAATGAAACATTTCACTGATATAAAAGTTGTCTGTCAGCGTCCTCTGCGTCACCTTATGTCATACACACCTGTACATAGATACAAGCAGAAGATAAATAGTTTGTTTTCAATGTAAATGATAATCAACTATAGGCTGATGGAAATACATATGATAGAGGTGTTGTAAAGTCATTTCTAGTCAGCGCATGAGCTTTTTATGCTGATGGGTTATCTGGTTTTATGTTTTATAGTGTTCATACTTTACCCTGAGTTAGTAATCAATCCTGGGTTGTCAAGTTTTGACATGGATTTTTTTAATTATCAGTAATATCAATGTAACATATTTTTGTTCCATAATTATTATTATTTTTATTAAGAGAATATTTCATGGTACTAATTAATATTTATGTCATAGTCATGTTCATTTTTTCCCCATTGAACATAATAATAATAATAATAATAAATAATGTATTTTTTAGAAAAAATATACATAAATAGATTTTTATATTAATTTTCAATTATTGCAATATTTAATGTTAAAATAGAGAGCCTTTAAAAAATCAAATTTTTGAAGTTGGATAAGTACCATCTGGTTGAAGTAAAAAAAAAAAAAAAAGGAAAAACATCTGCAATTCCTTAGTTTAGCCACTAGATTCCTATATAGCTCTATATAAAAAGCTTATAAATTCTCTAGTTGTTTTTAGATATAAAGACTTATTTAAGTTCTGGATTTGGATATAAATTTAGACATTCTTAAAGACAACATCTTGTATAGGTTTTTTTAGTTTGAAATGCATTAATGCAAATTTTTGAAAAAACCTGAACACAGAGAAAGACACTTTGTTACACATAAAATTAAAATTCAACAAAAATGTAACAGGAATTAACATGAATTCTTTTTCAGCGGGTAATTAATCTGATTTCAACGTCTTGTTTGAGTCTTCTAGCTCAATTGTGCTATATTGTTACAGCCACACCAATCCTTGGGGTCTGTTTTTATTGCATTTTTAATCGATTTATTGATTTTATTTCATGCATTTGCAAAAACATGCTTTTTGTTAGTCACACTAGTTTATGTATGTGTGTAGAGTGCATCTATTTTGTGTTCCTGATATTTTATAGTGTCACACCTTCATTGCTGTGCACTCTTTTTATGCATTGTGAAAGATTTGTGAATTGCACACACAAAAAAATTCTCTGTATTTTCGTATTTGTATTTGTGCATATTTCCCATTCATTTCCATTGGCGGTCATTTTTGACCGGGAACGACACAAGTGTGACATTTAAACTTTTTAGAATCAAGTCGAATTTTGAAATTTGTGGTCCATAGGGACTGCCATAAATGTTACATAGTTTTGTACCATTCCAAAGAAGTAGCAATTTTTAAAAATTCAAAGCATTTTTTTCCCGCTCTAAAATGACCAAACAAAACCAGAGGGATAAACATTGAGTTAATGCTCTTATTTACCTATTTGCAAAGTTAATAACATCAGTTTTGACAAGTGCAGCATCCACTGATCTGACATTTCAGATCTATAGAAAACTACTATGCTTTTTAAACAAACTAATAATATTACTATTAATAGTAGGTGTTTCTATTCATTCAATGTAGGCGTTTCCTGTTGCTGTTCAAGTTTTTCTTAGTTACTGAAACTAAATAGAGCATGTGAAAATCTTTCCAACTTAAAATAGCGCATGAGACATTTAGTTAATGATTGGTTGTCTGTTGCTAAATGTTCTAGCACTGCTGTGTTTGGCTCTGCTTTGCTCATATTGCAGTACATTGCTAAACATGCTTTTATTACTTAGATTTTTTTGTCTTGTTTCCAGCCAAAATATCTAACGATTCTTAAATCAAGAAGGATTTTCTAAACAAGTAAAAATTGTCAAAAATTAAGTGCGTTTTTGGTTGAAAGAAGCAAAATAAGATTTTTTTGCTTACCCCATTGGCAGATTATTTTATTTGTTCTAATCAAAAACTCACTTAATTTGGACTTTTTTCTGAAAACAAGAAACTAATTTTTGTTTGTCTACAAAATCCGTCTTCATTTAAGAATTTGTAGATATTTTGGCTGGAAACGAGACAAAAACTGAGCCGCGTTCACAATTACAGGTATGAAATCAAGGGTCATTTGTTAAAAGTGGCCTTAACTCAGATTCAGCATGCAATGCAAGTCCTCCAGACAGATTATAATGTTGGTTTGCAGTTGTAGTTGTTGTCTCAGTTAGCTCTGACCACTGCAAAAAATGCTTTTCTTAGAGTTTTTTGACTCGTTTGAAGCCAAAATATCTAAAAGGATTTTCTTGTTTTCAGACAAAACAAGTCAAAATTAAGTGCATTTTTGCTTGAAACAAGCAAAATACTTTGCCAATGGGGTAAGAAAAATAATCTTGTTTTCTGTTTGAAATAAGATGGTTTTTCTTACCCCATTGGCTGATTATTTCGCTTGTTCTAACTTGTTTCTGAAAACAAGAAAATAATTTTTACTTGTCTAGATAATTCTCCTTGATTTAAGAATTTTTAGATATTTTTACTTCAAATAAGACTAGTAAGAAAAGCATTTTTTTGCAGTGCAAATAATGACGTCTGTGATTGCTGGACTTTGACTAGCCTGATTTAGGTAACTATTTAATCAGTGAAGAGTGATGCAAGATGGTAAAGTGTCACTCAAGGACACCAACACAGCTGCACCTGTGTTTTTGGTAATGTTATTGTGGATGTGTTTATTGTTTGGTTAGGTAATGGGGTGGAGCCTGGCGCTCCAGGGGGCGGAGCTGACGCTGAGACGGACATTAACCTGGAGGTGTCGTTCTCCGAGCAAGCACTTATCTACAAAGAAGGGCTGAAGGTTACCCAGCCCCAGAATGAAGCTGACGACAGGTTACCCGTGAGTCAGACATTCACTCGTCAGGTTGACACTCGCGCATGTGTGTGTTTGTGCCGAGATATGACTCGCACTGATTGGATGCTTAAGGATTAAGGAATGTCAATGTTTATGGGGTTATGAGTCTCACAGAGACCTTTGATCTGACTGAATATGCTTAGAGTGCAAAAATGTCAAATCACTGACAGATCTATGTGCTCTTATTGAGTAAACCTGACCTCTGCTGGATGATCTGTGGAACTGCATTCTGGTTGTCTGTTTTTTTTTTTTTCATTCAAGTTTCAACTTCTTCGGTGTTTGCCAAAGCAGAAATCTGTTTAGTTTGGAGACCAGTGCTCACTATTAACAGCAATTACAAATAACTACAACTTTTCCCTCAGTAAACTCCTAATTTGCTGCTTAATAGTTTGTAAGATAGTTAAGTTTTAGCTACAGTATGGGATAAGATTAAAGGAGGAGTTCACTTTCAGAACAAACATTTACAGATAATTTACTCACCCCCTTGTCATCCAAAATGTTCATGTCTTTCTTTCTTCAGCTGCACTGCAAAAAATGCTTTTCTAGCTTAGATTTTTTGTCTTGATTCCAGCCAAAATATCTACAAATTCTTAAATCAAGAAGGATTTTCTAGACAAGTAAAAATTATTTTCTTGTTTTCAGAAAAAACAAGTCAAAATTAAGTGAGTTTTTGCTTAGAACAAGCCAAAAAATCTGCCAATGGGGTAAGAAAAAAAAATCTTATTTCAACCAGAAAACAAGATTATTTTTCTTACCCCATTGGCAGATAATTTTGCTTGTTTCAAGCAAAAATGTAGTTAATTTTGACACTTTTTTTCTGAAAACAAGACAATAATTTTTACTCATCTAGAAAATCCTTCTTGATTTAAGAATTTGTAGATATTTTGGCTGGAAACAAGACAAAAAATCTAAACTAGAAAAGCATTTTTTTGCAGTGTGTAAATAAATCATGTATCCAAATACTGAGAAAATCCAAAATTTGGGACAAACTTCGAAAGTTTGTTGATGTATGGTTTCTTAGGATAGGAAAATATTTGGTCGAGATACAACTAATTAAAAATGCAAAAGAGCTAAATACTAAGAAAATCATCTCAAGTCCTTAGCAGTGCATATTACTAATCAAAAAATACGTTTTGATATATTTACAGTAGAAAATTTACTAAACATCTTCATGAACCCATACATTGCATTTTTGACTATTGCTACAAATACACTTCTGCTTCAGACAGGTTTTGTAGTCCAGGGTCACGTTTATGAAAGATTACATGTTTACTCATAAGTGTTTTTAGCTGTTGTGTGGTTGTTGATGTATTCTGAGTGCTGGTTTCTAATTATGCCGTTCCTCCTTTAGTGTCAGAATGTTTAGCTGCTTTATCATACACCAAAAATGGTGCATCTGATGATCAACAAGACACATGATTTGAGGAACTATTAACGTCTAGAGCACAAACACTGATGGATGACTCACAAACTCAACTTGACACAAGCTTAAATGTTCAGAATCTAGAACCAGGCCTAAATATAATGTAATATATGATATAAAAAACAAAAGGAATGCCTTAGCCAACATGTAATATTTCATAAATGCGACCCTGAACTACGAAACCAGTCTTAAGAAGCACAGGTGTATTTGTAGCAATAGTAAAAAATGCAACATATGGGTTCATGAAGATGTTTAATTTCCTACTGTAAATATATAAAAACTTACATTTTGATTAGTAATATGCATTGCTAAGAACTTCGTTTGGACAACTTTAAAGTTGATCAATATTTAGATTTTTTTGGCATCCTCAGATTCTAGATTTAATAAAATAATAAATAGTTGAATCTTGGCCAAATATTGTTTGCTTTCAGATGTAATTCTCAATTAAAAAAATGGACACTTATGACTGGTTTTGTGGTTCAGGGTCATAAATGTGTATTTTATTCTGTTTATCCTCTTTCCGTCTGTCTCAGGATTTTAAAGTGTCTCAGGATAAGACCGGACAGACAAAAGTAGGCGATCTCTCCGCTGAGGACATGAAGAAGGTTCGCAGGCTTGTTCTTATTGAGATGAGCGCTCTGTTCGACACGTGTGGAATCGAGGTGAAGGCTCATAAAGCTCTCAAGGTCAAAGTGAGAGGTCAGTGCCTCTGATATGTGCAGGTTAATGCTTTCATCACTTTGTTTTCGATTTTTTATTAGTATTGATGGTCAGTGTTGGGGGTAATGCAATATAAGTAACGCGAGTTATGTAATCAGATACTTTTTTTCCAAATACCTAGTAAAGTAACGCATTACTTTTTCATTTACAAAAAAAGTTACATTGTCAAACCAGTAACACCAATTACTTTTTGTTTCCATTATGTATTTAATCCCATTTTATTAACCAGTGTTTTTGCTGCTGACCTTTGTTGATCCAATTCAACCATACTAATAAGCAAAACTTACTTATTAACTTATTACTTATTAACTTTTTGGTGTAAAAGGGCTTTTACATTTGCTAAAAATCTAACTTTGTATATTAAAAACAAACAAGCAAGCCCTGCCCAGATTTAAAAAGTAACATAACTCATTACTTTCCATAAAAAGTAACTTACATAATTAGATACTTTTTATGGAGTAACGCAATATTGTAATGCATTACTTTTAAAAGTAACTTTATGATGATCTAGGTAATTGTGTGTGATCATGTGAGCACTGAATGTGATTATGAATCATCTTCTGGCTGTATTTGCGGTGAAACTGGTTGTGACTGTACTGGTTTGTCATCTGTAGAGTCGGGTTTGTTTGCTGTTTCTCTCTCTACGCTGCTGGAACAAGACCAACGGAGGATGCCGGGAACTAAAGTGCCTCTTATCCTGCAGCATGTAAGAAAGCAGAGCCAGAACTACTAACCAACCAAAACATGAGACTAGTGCAAGACCAGGGGTGTTCATAACTCATAAAGTACCACCAATCTACATGACATCCTTTGAGATTGGAAGCATATAGGGTTCCTGGCACCATGACAATATCTGTGACCCTGGACCACAAAACCAGTCATAAGGGTCAATTTGTTTGAATAAATAAGTTTTCCACTGATGTGTGGTTTGTTAGGATAAGACACACTGCAAAAAATGCTTTTCTAGCTTAGATTTTTTGTCTTGTTTCCAGCCAAAATATATAAAAATTCTTGAATCGAATCCTTGAAGGAAGGATTTTCAAGAAGAGTAAAAATTATTTTCATGTTTTCAGAAAAAACAAGTCAAAATTAGGTGAGTGTTTGCTTAGAACAAACCAAAAAATCTGCCAATGGTGTAAGAAAAAAAAATCTTATTTCAACCAGAAAACAAGATTATTTTTCTTACCCCATTGGCAGATAATTTTGCTTGTTTCAAGCAAAAATGTAGTTAATTTTGACTTTTTTTTCTGAAAACAAGACAATAATTTTTACTCATCTAGAAAATACTTCTTGATTTAAGAATTTTTAGATATTTTGGCTGGAAACAAGACAAAAAATCTAAGCTAGAAAAGTATTTTTTGCAGTACAATATTTGGCCAAGATACAACTTTTAGAAAATCTGGAATCTGAGGGTGCAAAAAAAGTCTAAATA
Source organism: Garra rufa (assembly GCF_049309525.1). NCBI lineage: Eukaryota > Metazoa > Chordata > Actinopteri > Cypriniformes > Cyprinidae > Garra > Garra rufa. Next base: position 1,230,050 of record NC_133373.1, on the reverse strand, counting down.
TTGAGAAAATCACCATAAGTTGTAATGAAGTTCTTAGCAATGCACATTATTAATCAAAAATTAAGTTGATACATTTACAGTAGGAAATTTCATAAATATATAAATATCGTCCTTGGAACATGATCTTTACACTGCAAAACATGATTTTCTTACTTAGATTTATCAAAATATCTAATAAAATTCTTAAATCAAGAAGGATTTTCAAGAAGAATAAAAATAATTTTCTTGTTTTCAGAAAAAACAAGTCAAAATGAAGTGTGTTTTTTCTTGAAACAAGCTAAATAATCTGCCAATGGGGTAAGTAAAAAAAATCTCATTTCAAACAGAAAACCAGATTATTTTTCCTACCCCATTGGCAGTTTATTTTGCTTGTTTCAAGCAAATACACACTTAATTTTGACTTGTTTTTTCTAAAAAAAAAAAAAAAAAATTTTTTTTTATTTTTACTCATCTAAAAAATCCTTCTTGAAACGGGGCAAAAAAATGCATGTAAGAAATGCATTTTTTTGCAGTGTACCTGTTATCTGCCAATTTAAACGAGCACTGAAAAGCTCCAAAGCATAAAGCAAGCTATTAAATCTTTGTTTCCAGTTGGTCTCTCACATAGAGGAGCAGGGTTTAGACACAGAGGGTGTGCTTCGGATACCTGGAGCCGCTACTAGAGTCAAGGTGAGACAAAGACTAGCATGTGTTTTTTCTGAGGAAGACACGACTGACGTTATTGTAATGTTTTTTGTTGGTGTGTGTTTCCCAGGCGGTCTGTCATGAACTGGAACACAAGTTTTATGAAGGCATGTTCCCATGGGAGAGTCTCAAACAGCATGACGCGGCCAGTCTGCTGAAGCTGTTCATCAGGGAGCTGCCGTATCCTCTGCTGACCGTCGAGTACTTCAACGCCTTCATCTCTGTGCTGAGTGAGTCCCACGCGGCTCTAACACACGACAGTGAAGCTCAAAGTGTGATCTGTGTTTCTGATGATGGTGTGTTGGTTCTGTTCAGAGCTGCCTACTAAGAAACAGCAGCTGCAGGCTCTCAATCTGCTGGTGCTCCTGCTTCCAGAGCCCAACAGAGACACTCTCAAGGTACGACACACCTTTTCCTCAGTCGATGGTTCACTCAACATTTACTCACTGACAGTGTTGGGGAAAGCTACTTTTAAAAGTAATGCATTACAATATTGAGTTACTTCCTAAAAAAATAACTAATTACGTTACTTTTGCATTACTTTTTAAATCCGGGCAGGGCTTGCTTGTTTGTTTTTAATATTAAAAGGTCCATTTTTGTCAAATGTAAAAGCCTTTTCACAGCAAAAGCCTCAGGCTTAGAAGAAAAAATGTCAACTCTTCATCAATAAAAAAAGAAACGAGTGTTAGTTAAATGTAGACGTTCATTCAGTTCACACTAAAGCAGATGTAAAGGCAGTGTTTCTGTGTCTTTCAGGCTCTGATGGAGTTCTTCCAAAGAGTGATCGACCATAAGGACAGGAACAAGATGACGCTGAACAACGTTGCAGTGGTGATGGCACCCAACATCTTCATGTGGAAGGGCTTCCGCAGTAAGATCAGCGAACAGCAGGAGTTTGCTATGGCCACTGGCACTGCCAACATCGTCCGGCTGCTCATCCGCTACCAGAACCTGCTCTGGACGGTACGAGGTTCTTGTTTTGTTGTAAGAGAATCAATAGCCAAACATAGCAAAAAAAAAGCTCTTTCTGTGTTCGGCCGGAATAAGCAAAAAGGCAGAATAAATTATAGCGAACAACGGCGTGATGTGATCAAATAGAGATGTGCACTAATGCAGCAAACATGTGGAAGCGTTTAAAACTGTCCGAGAAAGACACAAGAATCATTCCAAGCAGCGACAGCGAGACTTTTTAGAAGCGCATCGCATGTCTTCAGGAGGAGAGAAAGGTTACTGTATGATGACTGAAATCATCCATTAGTCAATCAACTCCAGAACGTTCTGTTGTCTAATACACCAGACACCAATTGTGTTTATTCTGACAGCAGCTCCTTAGCCAGGGTTCAAAGACCAAAGATGACAATTATTCACAAATCTGCTGCTGCCAGCAAAAAGTACGACTGAGGGCTTCTTGCAGGTTTACCACTAAATAAAAGTCAACATTCAGAAATGTTAGTATTGGCATTTTACTGTTCTGTAAAATCAAATAAAAAAGTGAGACAAAAATAATGACAACCGCTCTATTAATACATTTATTCTAACATTCTCCTTTGCTCAGCAAGGCTGCATTTATTTGTCCATTAAAAACACATCCCTGATTCAAGAAGGGGGTCTTAAAAATGGCCAAAGAATATTATTTTACTTATTATATAACTTATTCATTTTAAGTTAAATTGTGCTTTGTTGGTAGGTTATAATGTCTGCTAGAATGTTAAAAATGTTCAGTGTTAAATATTTTTAAATAGTTGTTTTGTAACTGATTTTTTTCTTTGAAAAGCAAGACAAAACTGTAAAAAGCACAATTTAGCTATTTAATGCAATGGTGAAATTTTTTTTGCAAAATATATGGGGGAAAACCATGTTTGCTAATAGGCCTTCGCCCTTCAGGCCAGTGTGTAATTTTGTTCGGCTTCGGCCAAGAATTATTATTTCGGTGCATCCCTAAGATAACAAAAAGTTGCTATACTCTACAGTTTAAAAGTTTGGGATTGGCTGCATTTATTTGATCAAAAATACAATAAATATTGTGAAATATGTCACCCTGGACCACAAAACCAGTCATAAGAGTCAGTTTTTCGAAATGGAGATGTATACATCATCTGAAAGCTAAATAAATAAGCTTTGATGTAAGGTTTGTTATGATTGGCTGAGATACAACTATTTGAAAATTTGGAATCTGAGGGTGCAGTAGTAAAAAATTTAAATATTGAGAAAATATCTTTTAAAGTTGTCCAAATGAAGTTCTAAACAATACATAATACTTATCAAAAATTAAGTTTGGATATATTTACAGTAAGAAATTAACAAAGTATCTTCATGGAACATGATCTTTACTTAATATCCTAATGATTTTTGGCATAAAAGAAATATTGATCATTTTGACCCATACAATGTATTTTTGGCTATTGCTACAAATATACCCGTGCTACTTAACACTGCTTTTGCCACATATTATTTTAACTTAAATTAGTGTTTTCTATGTTAATATATGAATATAAATGTGTAATTGATTCCTGTGATCGAGGCTGAATTTTCAGCATCATTACTCTAGTCTTTAGTCTTTGACATACAGGAAGTTCAAAAGAACAGAATTTAATTGAAATGGAAATCTTTTGTGACATTATAAATGTCTTTACTGTCACTTTAAATCCTTGATTCATAAAATCATTCATTTCTTTAATACTCAAGTTCATTTCTTACTGTATGTGAAGTTGGAAGATCAAGATGCTCAAATAAGTCTTTTATTGTCTGTTAGATTCCCAAGTTCATCCTGAATCAGGTGCGCAAACAAAACATGGAGAACCAGCGGAAGATGAACAGAGACAGAGCGGTTAAAAAACTACTGAAGAAGATGGCGTACGACCGCGAGAGAGCCACTAACAAACAGGAGAGCAATGCTGAGGTGAGAGAAGCATATTGAACTAAAGGACAGATCAAATCTAAGTGGGAAATGTAATTAGGATGTCTTAGACATCTGTGCTTTACATTTGTGTGTCAGTGTTTCCCACTCAGCTGAATGAATCAGAGTTTGAGAATGTGAGCAGCCTCCACTCTGACCCCTAGTGGACACACAGGGACACTGCATGCAGTCACTGTTGGACAGTTTGTCCTTTATCTGCTCTGAGCAATGCAGTGTGACATAACTGTATGCACAGGCTCAAATATACAGTATATGGCTGTCAAAGTGTGTTATTTCTATACAGCGGAAAGATCTTGCAGATACAGACACTTGATTTGAGTCTTGATATTTTACCCACCCCATAAAAGCACTGTCATATTTGATATGCAATTTTTAATAATGATCATCATGATCAGACTTTGCTGTTAAACCTCTCACATACAACCTGTCTCGCCTTCTGTCATCTGACTGAGAGTTTAACTGCAAAAAATGCTTTTCTTACTTAGATATTTTTGTCTTGTTTCCCGCTAAAATTTCTACAAATTCTTGAATCACGAAGGATTTTCTAGGATTTTTCAAACAGAAAACAAGATAATTTTTCTTACCCCATTGGCAGATTATTTAGCTTGCTTCAAGCAAAAACACACTTAATTTTGACTTGTTTTTTTCTGAAAACAAGACAAGAATATTTACTCGTCTAGAAAATCCTTCTTAATTTAAGAATTTTTAGATATTTTGGCTGGAAACAAGACAAAAAATCAAAGTAAGAAAAGCGTTTTTTCCAGTGCTGGTGCTTCACGTGTCTTTTTGCTGTCAAGTCTTTACTAATTTTATCAAGTTGATGTAAGAATATCTGTAGTAATATTTCCAGATAAACACTTACTTAACTGAAGCAGCTTGGCTTTACTTGATTCTCCATTAATCATTTTGTAGAAAAATCAGTGAGTCTCGAATCAAACCTGATCATCAGGATCTTTTGCTTTACTTTCCCTGCTCTTCAGTAGAGGAATGATCTTCCCAAACCTCCAAAACATCTTACATCTTTTAAAGAGGAACGTTTACACTGCAAAAAATATATTTTTTTCCTTAGATATTTATACTAGAAAGTCAAAAATACTAAGAATTTTTGAATCAGGATGCATTTACTGGACAAGTAAAATGACTAAAGATATTATGTCTTGCTTTCTGAAAAAAAAAAAAAATTCTAAATTTTGTTTGTTTTTGCTTAAAACAAGAAAAAATATCTGCTAATGGGGTAAGAAAAATTATCTTCAATCAAAGGCTAAACAAGATTATTTTTCTTGCTCCATTGGCAGATTTTTTTCTTGTTTTAAGCAAAAACTACCAACATTTTTTTTTTTTTTTCAGAAAACAAGACATAATATCTTAAGTCATTTTACTTCAAGAATTCAAGAATTTTTAGAAATTTATACTAGAAAACACTAGAATTCTAAGAAGAATTCTTGAATCAGGATGCATTACTTAACAAGTAAAATGACTTAAGATATTATGTCTTGTTTTCTGAAAAAAAATGTTGATAGTTTTTGCTTAAAACAAGCAAAAAATCTGCCAATGGGGCAAGAAAAATAATCTTGTTTAGCCTTTGATTTAAGAAAAAAAAAAAAAAAAAAAAAAAAAAAGAAATATATATATATATATATATTGTTAGTTTTTGCTTAAAACAAGCAACAATAATCTGCCAATGGGGTACAAAAAAAACCTTAGTTCAAACAGAAAACAATATTATTTTCTTACCCCACTGGCAGATTTAGCTTGTTTCAAGCAAAAACAGACTTAATTTTGACATGTTTTTTCTGAAAACAAGCAAATCATTTTTACTCATCTAGAAAATCCTTCTTGATTTAAGAATTTTTAGATATTTTGTCTGGAAACAAGTAAGAAATGCATTTTTTGCAGTGTAATATCCTAAGTCTCCAGTAAATGCATCCTGATTCAATCATTTTTACTTATTTATACTAGAAAACAAGAAAACGAAAATACTAAAGAAGAAAATAATTTTTGCGGTGTATTTGTTCATCTCTCAATCTTCATTGGATTGCATTGAATTATATATTTGAATCATTTCAATCTCATTTTACTAAGACATTATTGAAGGTATAGAGTGACTACTGAAACTTATATCATTTTAGTATCTATTATATTGTTATAAAGATCTCATTGATTTGATTTCTGAATAAAACTGAGCTGTTTTTATCTCCATATTTTCACAATATCAGACAATATGAAACAACATAAAAGACTGAAGGAAGTATATAATAAATAATAAACATATGCAGACATTTTTTAAATATTTTGTCAATAGGTTCAATCAACTATTCTATAAAAAATGATATTTTTACATGTATTCCATATGTCATGTTTTACAAGGCTAATATCAAAGCATGTGTTGATGTACTGATTTGGGAAGCTGTAGGTGTTTGCATGTGTGTCCCAGGACAGTGAGAGGTTTTTCTGTAGTATGGATGTGTGTTTATGCTGTGTTTGGTGTGAGTTCAGGCTGAAGGAGGCTTCATAAGGGTTCAGGCTCCTCAGTTCTCCATGGTGTCCATGGCCATACAGCTGACGGAGGATTTAAAGGCCTCAGATGTTCTGATGCGCTTCCTCAGTCAAGAGAGGTGAGCAGACCTGTACTAATCATCAATTAGCTTTAATAAATGCATATTCAAGTGTTTGACAAGTGTGAGAGCACTAGTGACTCTCAGGCTCAAATGGATATATATCCAGCGCAAAATATGACATTTTCTAGAGGTGATTGTGAAATGTTGTGCTCAGTGAATTTGACTGTGTGTTGTGTTACAGGTCTCTGTCGGTGAAAAGAGAAGATCTGTGTCTCTATGAGATGGGAGGAAACATCAGTGAGTGTCACATTAATTACAGAATAATACACAATGCACTTGATAAAATAAACAGATTTTCAGCTTTTAAATATGTCTCTCAGGGGGCAATTAGATGTGTTGCCATATAAAGGAGGAGAAACACTTCACTGCAAAAAATGCTTTTCTAGCTTAGATTTTTTGTCTTGTTTCCAGCCAAAATATCTAAAAATGTTTAAATCAAGAAGGATTTTCTAGATGAGCAAAAATTGTCTTGTTTTTAGAAAAAAAAGTCAAAATTAACTACATTTTTGCTTGAAACAAGCAAAATTATCTGCCAATGGGGTAAGAAAAATAATCTTGTTTTCTGGTTGAAATAAGATTTTTTTTTTCTTACCCCATTGGCAGATTTTTTGGCTTGTTCTAAGCAAAAACTCACTTAATTTTGACTTGTTTTTTCTGAAAACAAGAAAATTATTTTTACTTATCTAGAAAATCCTTCCTGATTCAAGAATTTTTAGATATTTTGGCTGGAATCAAGCTAGAAAAGCATTTTTTGTTGTTGATGACCAAGGCACAAACAGTATTTTGTATATGGGCCATTCTACAGAATTGGTCCAAAATCAAAAAAATGTGTATGTGTGCAAATTGTATAATATCCAACACTGTAAAAAATGCTTTTCTAGCTTAGTTTTTTTTTGTTTCCAGCCAAAATATCTAAAATCAAGAAGGATTTTCTAGATGAGTAAAAATTATTTTCTTGTCTTCTGAAAAAAAACAAGCTTAGAACGAGCTAAATAATCTGCCAATGGGGTAAGAAAAAAAATATTATTTCAAACAGAAAACAAGATTATTTTTCTTCCCTCATTGGCAGATTATTTTGCCTGTTTTTCAAGCAAAAATGCACTTCATTTTAGCTTGTTTTTTTTTTTCTTCTGAAAACCAGACAATAACTTTTACTCGTCTAGAAAATCCTTCTTGATTTAAGAATTTGTAGATATTTTGGCTGGAAACAAGACAAAAAATCTAAACTAGAAAAGCATTTTTTGCAGTGAAGGTACACATTTTTAGTAACTGTGCAGTTAATTGTCGTATTGTATTTTTAAATTGTTTTGGAATATTTGTCCTCTCCCTAAATTTGTCTCTACTGAAACACAATAATATATCATTTAAAAAGAAGGGATATAGTGAAGAGTTTGCTTACATCTACATTGTGTATATATATATATATATATATATATATATATATATATATATATATATATATATAAAAATAATTCAGAGGTAAATCAATAACAGTTACATGTTTAACAATATTTCAAGTGTGATTTATGAGATTTGTTTTATTTTGAATTTTCATTGTAAAAGTCAAAAGGTTGCTCATACTGATTTCAAAGTTAAGGATTCATCAGTGTGAATATACATTTTTTGACAAAACATCCCATGTTTCGGTCGTGACTGCACATTTTTAGTAGTGACAGTAATATTTTGGCAGCGACAACATTTGACTTGAAAACTAACACTGCAAAAAATGCTTTTATTATTTAGACTTGGTCTCGTTTCCATCCAAAATATCTAAAAATGTTTAAATCAAGAAGGATTTTCTAGATGAGTAAAAATTCTCGTCTTGCTTTTAGAAAAAAAAAAAATCAAAATTAAGTGCATTTTTGCTTGAAACAAGCAAATTAATCTGCCAATGAGGTAAGAAAAAATTATGTTTTCTGATTGAAATTTTTTTGCTCACCCCATTAGCAGATTATTTAGCTTGTTCTAAGCAAAAACTCACTTAATTTTGACTTTTCTTAAAACAAGACAATAATTTTTACTTGTCTAGAAAATCCTTCTTAATGAAAAAAATTGTAGATATTTTGACTGAAAACAAGACAGTAAGAAAAGCGTTTTTTGCAGTGTGAATAATGCTTTTTGGATGTGTTTTTTGTTTGTGGGACAGCAGTTTGCACCAATTCTATACAATGACCCATATAATAGGATTTATTTAGCATATATGTGATTTATGCAGCTGATGGTAACAAAAGTTTTAAAAAAAGTTAAATTTTATAGCCATTTTTTTTTGGCCATAAACAGTTTTGCTATAAAGTCTTCCTCAAGACCTGCCTTACTATCACATACCATTTTTTTTTACAAACTACAATTTATCTTAAACATTCTCAACTTCTTAAAAATATTTTTGTGAATCCAGCCTCGATGCTGCTGCACTGCAAAAAATGCTTTTCTAGCTTAGATTTTTTGTCTTGATTCCAGCAAAAATATCTAAAAATTGTTGAATCAGGAAGGATTTTCTAGACGAGTAAAAATTATTTTCTTGTTTTCAGAAAAAACAAGTCAAAATTAAGTGAGTTTTTGCTTAGAACAAGCCAAAAAATCTGCCAATGGGGTAAGAAAAAAAAATCTTATTTCAACCAGAAAACAAGATTATTTTTCTTACCCCATTGGCAGATAATTTAGCTTGTTTGAAGCAAAAATGTAGTTAATTTTGACACTTTTTTCTGAAAACAAGACAATAATTTTTACTCGTCTAGAAAATCCATCTTGATTTAAGAATTTGTAGATATTTTGGCTGGAAACAAGACAAAAAATCTAAGCTAGAAAAGCATTTTTTGCAGTGTAAAGAGGATCCAGTGCAGCAGCAGTGTGCTGATGTCTGATGTCTATGTGTTTGTGTTTGTCTAGAGGAGCGATGTCTGGATGAAGAGACATACATCAAAGCTCTCCTGGAGCTCAACCCCAGTGCAGAGTGGGTCATTAAATCCGTCCAGCACTGACCAAGGCATGCCAATCAACCCTTCACGCCACGCGCCTTACGGTCCACAAACAGAGCACTAAAGGGAAAGCAGGAGGACTAACACGAGCGATCTGAATATATTTCCCCTCCTCTGACGTACATTCAGCCTCATCCTTTGGCTCTGCTCAAACTAAACAAACCACACACCTCAAACACTAGAATATACACAGATATGGATTTCAGGAGATGTTCGGGTAGCAGTTGCATGAACATCATTCATAGTAGAAGCCAAAAAAGCTGATAGTGATTTATTGTGGTTTGGCTCTTTAGCACATTTGAATCGCTTGAGGAGGATTGCTGAAGGAGGTACAACAATAGGGCAACAATAAGAGACCAGGCTTTCTCAAAAAACTCAGAAAAGTCTCCAGGTCATATTTCAGCCTAGATGAAAAAAACCTGTATGTGGAGAAATGTAGCCTGATTTTAAGACTTTTGCATTGTGATATTTTCATCATAATTAAACACATTTCCACTCTTTGCAACGGCCAAAAAAATCTCATTAGGCATCTTGATTTTTTGTTGTCGTTGTAATTCTCATTCACATTACATTCTCACTACCGTTGAAGGAGTGAATACTTCACCATTTCAATAATAT
>NC_133373.1:1127707-1219738 GCF_049309525.1 Garra rufa | reverse complement strand
GGTTAATATTTACATTTGAGGATTTCTCTCCATATAGTGGACTTCTATGGTGCCCTGAGTTTGAACTTCCAAAATGCAGTTTAAATGCAGCTTCAAAGGACTCTGAATAAGATAAAACAGATTCTTTTAAATTTAAAAGACTATTTAATGCAGAAGTGCTGTTTATTTTTACTTCATCTTAAAGAATGTAATTAACTAATGAAACCTTATTGTAAATAAATATTAAAGGGTTATTACTTGAAAGTAATGAAATAACACAAATCAGGATTAGATTTATTTGTACGTGTATTTGTGGTTATTAATTTATAGATTTTGTTAAGATTGCAAAAATGACTTCCAGTCTCAAATATCAGATTTTATTTAAGATTTTACTTTTAAGATTTAACTCATAAGGCACTTCATAATCTGACACTTTCTTAACGTGTATACTCACCCAATCTTTCTCATCTCTTCTGCTTCTATGACTTTAGTTGTACCATCTGTACATGTAGATCTTTTGGTTTTACGGCTCAGAGGAATACTTTACCTCTTGACATATACTTTATAGTTATTGGCATGGTTTTGTACAGGGCTTAGCCTAAATCAGGATTAGGCCGTAGTTTGTTTAAGACATTTAAGTGATTTTTATAAATGTGCCTTAGAAAAAAAATTACTGGTGTGCATCTTGAGACAAAACAAAGGCACTGATATATTTTAAGATCAGTCAGTTTCAGCTCAGCTCAAACAGCTCAGACTTACATTTTAGTTTAGGACTAGGCTTAAGCCATGTCTGTGAAACCGTCTTTCACACTGCAAAAAATGCTTTTCTTACTTAGATTTTTTTTCTTGTTTCCAGCCAAAATATTTTAAAATTCTTAAATCGAGAAGGATTTTCTAGTAAAAAAAAAGTTATAAGTAAAAAAAAATCTTGTTTTCAGGATTTTTTTTTTTTTTTTTTTTTTTAAATGAAGCGAAGTTCTTGCTTAGAACAAGCAAACCCCACTGGCAGATTATTTTGCTTGTTTCAAGCAAAAACGCTCTTAATTTAAATTTTTATATGTTTCAAAAATCCTTCTTAATTTAATTTTTTTTTTTAATATATTTTGGCTGGAAACAAGACAAAAAAATTTGTGTAAGAAAAGCATTTTTTGCAGTGCAATTTTTAAATCATGTCTTAAAACTTTAGCTAGTTCTGATTAATAAAGTGCTGTGTATTATTGTGCATTGTTTCTGTCATTTATTTTTTATGTATTTGATTATTTGTAATGTGTCCTTGAGTGTCTTGAAAGGCATCCGTAAATACACTGCAAAAAATGCTTTTCTAGTTTATATCTTTTTGTCTTGTTTCCAGCCAGAATATCTAAAAATTCTTAAATTAAGAAGGATTTTCTAGACGAGTACAATTTATTTTCTTGTTTTAAGAAAAAAAGTGTCAAAATTAAGTGAGTTTTTGCTTCAAACAAGCAAAATAATCTGCCAATGGGGTAAGAAAAAAAATCTTATTTGTAACAGAAAACAAGATAATTTTGCTTACCACATTGGCAGATTATAAACAAGACAATAATGTTTACTCATCTAGACAATCCTTCTTGATTTTTAGATATGTTGGCTGGAAACAAGACAAAAAAATCTAAGCTAGAAAAACATTTTTTGGAGTGTAAAATTAATTATTATTATTAATTATTAAAACTTGCAAACCAAAAAGTACAATAAAAATATAGTCCAACATTTTTGTAGAGTTTCCAGCTCTATTTTGTACTCTTTTTGGAAAGTCCCTATAGACCTCAGGCAAAGTAGTGCCAGATTTAATCTTTGACAAGAATGAAAATGAGGCTGTGAGGGACTCAAAGACAGTGTGTTTTATGGACTGTTGTTTGACAACATACCAATGAAACAGCTTTCTGACAAAAACTCCAATAAACTGTTTTGCATTCTGAAAATACATAATATAGAACGTTTCATGCCATTGCAAACACTGTAAAGTCTCTTCCTTACTGCCTTGTTTTCCCCCATATTAAATTCAGTATGGCATCTAACCTAATGCTGTCATAATTGGTCTGACCCCGAAGCTCACACTGTTTCTCAAGATCTCACAGCAGCGAATGCACTGCAAAAAATGCTTTTCTTACTTAGATTTTTTGTCTTGTTTCCAGCCAAAATATCTAAAAGTTCTTGAACCAGGAAGGATTTTCTAGGCAAGTAAAAATTTGTGTCTTGTTTTTAGTAAAAACAAGTCAAAATTAGGTGAGTTTTTGCTTAAAACAAGTAAAATAATCTGCCAATGGGGTAAAAAAAATAATCTAGTTGTCTGCTTGAAATATGATTATTTTTCTTACCCCATTGGCAGATTATTTTGCTTGTTTGAAGCAAAAACTCACTTAATTTTGACTTGTTTTTTACTAAAAACAAGATAATAATTTTTACTTGTTTAGAAAATCCTTCTTGATTCAAGATTTTTTAGATATTTTGGCTGCAAACAAGACAAAAAATCTAAGTAAGAAAAGCATTTTTTGCAGTGTGGCACTGAGGTTTCCATGCAGATAATGTTAATGGTGAGGATGATGATGCTGCAGTATCTCCTCTAAATCTGAATGAGCTTGATACACCAATAACAGCACCATCTAAACAGCAGACCTCATGTCCTGGGTCATCTGCTTCATGAGCTGTTCACAATGTCTGCTGTTTCTGAATGTAAGCCTATATGATAAAGACTCAACTCATCAGAGATGCACTATTATTATAAAACTGACATGGCACTCTCTAAAACTGACCATAATGTGCCTTTTGACTGATTGTGGTATTGCTGTAAAGCTGGCTGTGAACTCATGATGTGGGAATGATGTGTTTGTTCTTTGTGTGAAGTCACATGGTCAAACAAAGAGAGCTGAACACACGCAGATGTGAGTCTGAACACTAGAGGGCAGTATCACAGCTGCAGATGTCAACCTCACCATGAGCTCAAAAGTGTCTTTAGTTCTGCTTAGAAAAACCCATAATGGATAGATAGACACTGGGTCTTCTTCAAAACATTGCTATTGATATTTTACTGCAGTTGTTATCAAAAATGTTTTTTAGATCTTGATTTAAGATTTTTTTTTTTGCCTACAAAAAAGACAAAATTACTAAGTAAGATAAGGCTTTTTTTTGCAGTGCAGCAACCATCAACTTAGTGATAAACACTCAGGAATCATATTGCAAAACTCTGAAAACCACACATAACACCCTCGCATCACAACAACAACGTTAGTGCAGAAATGGCTTTATTCAACTCGAGCTTGATTATTAATTTGTAAATATTTTATTTGTAACACCATGTATGACATTTAAAATCCTTTAAAATCATTATTTGTTTCAAGCACTTTGAAACATACACTGCTGCTCAGAAGTTTGGGATCAGTAATTTGATTTTAATTTTTCAGATTTTTTTATGTTTTTTTTTATTATCTTATGCTCATCAAAGTTCCATTAATTTGATCAAAAATACAGCAATATTATGAAATATTATTGCAATTCACAATAACAGTGTTTTATTTTAATATACTTTAAAATATAATTTATTTCTACGACATAAAGCTGAATTGTCATCAGCAATTACTCCAGTCTTCAGCGTCACACGATCCTTCAGAAATCAATCTAAAATACAGATTTATTACGTTTATTATCAATGTTGGAAACAGTTGTGCTGCTTAATATTTTTTGGAACCTGTGATACTTTTTTTCAGGATTCTTTGATGAATAAAATGTTAAAAAGAACAGCATTTTTTCAAAATATGAATCTTTTCTGACAATATAAGTCTATCATTTTGTATCAATTTAACACATCCTTGCTGAATAAAAGTATACATTTCTTTCAAAGAGAGAAAGAAAGAAAAAAAGTTAGGGTTATGATTTATTATTGCAAAAGTTTTCTATTTTAAACAAATGCTGTTCTTTTTAACGTTTTAATCATTAAAGAATCCTGAAAAGGATCCAAAACAAACAATATTAAGCAGCACTACTGTTTCCATTGATAATAAATCAGCATATTAGAATGATTTCTGAAGAATCGTGTGATGCTGAATACTACAGTAAAGATGCTGAAAATTCAGCGTTGCATCACAGGAATAAATTATATTTTTAAGTATATTAAAATAGAAAATCACTATTTTAAATTGCATTAACATTTCACAATATTACAGCTTTTTTCTGTATTTTTAATCAAATAAACACTGCCTTGATGAGCAGAAAAATCCTCTCTAACAAGAATTAAAAATCTTACTGATCCCAAACTTTTTAGCAGCAGTGTACAACATAATGAAACCTACAGTATATGAGACAATAAAGTGAGTACATGTTTGTGTTTTCTCCACATTAGTAGTCTGTCGTGAATGAACAACATACAGTTATTAAAATAAACACACTCTTTTTATTTCATTTCTGTTTCACTGGACCATAACCTCACACATAAAACAGCTTGCAGGCGCTCATATAGAGACAGCCGTGCAGAACAAATAGCTGTGATGGTAATGGAAACGTTCAGGCGTGTTCGATTGTGTTCTGAAGAGTGTTGAGGAACTAAAGTAAATAAATAATGGTTTCCAGTGTAGTGTGGTCTATGTTCAACTCAACATCATATTTCCTTCCCTTCACTCTCAGCTCGGCCTAAAAACAGCCACCAGCTTCACTTTAACTCCACTGTGGCCTTTTTTTCCAAAGGAGGATGTAATTTAACCTTGACCATGGGGCACATTGTTGACACACAAAAGGCAAATTACAGGCAAATGGAACAAACTTCATACATGTCACAAAATGCTGACATCTTAAAGTTGCAGAATTAGGTTTTCAGTTTTGGATCAGTATTAACCAAATCCTCTAATACAGACTTACATCAGTGCTTTTGTTGAATGACTTTATCATGTACATTTGTACAACAATGACATCAGCAGAGGAATATTTTTGACTGGAAAATCTCTTAAACAGGTGTGTCTGAGATACATTTACGTCACCGTTTTATCTCTAAAGTCAGGCTGAGATAGAGCTTGCCTTATTGTCTGATTTATCTTATTATAACCCTTACCTAAAAGAAGTATACTTCAAGTTTATTTACTTATGCTTCAAGTATACTTAAGTAAAGTTCAAGTATATTTTTAAGTGTACTTTATGTAGTAAGTATACAAATATCAGTGTACTAGTAGTATACTTTTAAGTGTACTATTTCAGTACTCCTTGGGACTAAATTGGCCCACTTTCTTGAATATAAATACTTTTAAGTATACTTTAATTATAACTAGTTTACATCTATGTTTGTAGTACTAAAAGTGAACTTATAGGTATACCGATAGTTTACTAATTAAATACTTCTTTATGCATTTTTAGTACAATCTTAGTAAACTACTAGTTCTTATACTGCAAGTATACTCGTATCTTATTGTAACTCTTACCGAAAAGAAGTATACTTAAGTAAAGTTCAAGTGTACTTTATGTAGTAGTAAGTATACAAATATCAGTGTACTAGTAGTATACATTAAGTGTACTATTTCAATACTCCTTGGGACTAAATTGGCCTACTTTTTTAGTATATAAAAGTATACTTTTAAGTATACTTTAAGTATAAGTAGTAAACTTACGCAATTAGTTTGCATCTATGTTTTTAGTACTAAAAGTGAACTTAGGTATACTGATAGTTTACCAATTAAGCACTTTTTAGACAACTTTGAAGTATAGTCTCAGTAAACTACTCGTTTAGTAGTTTTATACTGCACGTATACTCATATTAATTTGTATACATTTTGTTGAATATCTAATATACAAAGCACCAAAAGAAAGAACAGGGTTATAAACAAAAACATTTTATTCTAGCTTCATGCATTGTTTTTGCACACTTGAATGTGGGTAAGCTTCATAAATAAAAATGAATAAATTAACATTTTGAACAAAGATAGCATTATAGTGTAATAGCAAAAATAGAGCTCAAATATATTTAAACTTTTTCTAAGTATAAGTCAAGTATGTCATTTTAAGTATATTTCTGAGAAGTATATGAAGCACATTCCTGAGAAGCACATACAAATGAAGTATACTTTCATATTTTTTAGTTTAAAATAAGCATACTAATAGCACACTTAAACTTTTTGTATGGGAACAATTTTAAAATTCAGCCTCACAGAATATATCTTTATTTCAGAGTTATTTTTCACATCAGCCTGACTGTTAGACATGGTGTGCCATAATTACTTAATGGAACCCAGGTCATTAAATTAATATGCTTCAGTAAGTATCTGAGATACAAGCTGAGGTTAATCACTGGGGATTTATACAGAAACTTAGATGCTCTGTGCAACAGTATCAAAATATGATTTAATCTCTGAGGGTCTGACTGAAGTTTACTAAAGTCCAACTAAAGCACAGCTTGTTAAGGAGAGACACTGCAGGCAAAAAAGTTATTTTTTTTTTTTTTATTTTTTTTTTTTATACACATGTCAAGTTTGAGATTTTGGGCTTTTTGTTTTTTCAGACTAGTTGAAAGAAAACACCCAAAAGACACTGTTAAGTGTTTCTTTCATAGCACTTTATCTATTTGCGTCAAAAGATTTCAAATACAATACATATTTTTAAAGGCCGTTTTCTCAAAATGAGTTGTTTCTCCTACACTGAGCCATAAATCTCCACTTCAGTAGCACTTACACACACCAAACGTTACATTTTTATTCCTGTCTATATCCTGAAGGTTTTTAAAGAGGGGTTTGTTCATATATAATTAGCTTGATTTTATAAAGCATTTTACTCCCCCCAAAATGGTAAAAAAAAAGCATGGTTTCTGTCTGTTCAAAGTTTTTTCTGAAGTATGGAGTGACAAAATGAGACCCAAAATCCCACTGTAAAAACATTTGACTCTAATATGTCAAAAAAATAAATAAATTAAACAAGAATTTTGAAACAGACTTTATCCAGTGTTTAGATTTTTGTACTAGAAATGTTTGCAAATTAGCGCATATTTAATTAAATAATGCCTCATTTGCATACTTAAACCTAACATTTTAGAAAACTTTTAGAAAGCAATTATCAATGTAATCAATCAACTTGGTAAAAAAAGTGATTACTAACTATTAGAAAAATTATTTACCCTGTTCAATTTTATTTGAACAAAAGTCTCCGCCCCTCCGCATTCTCGAATTGAATTTTTCCCCGTCGTAAGCGTATCTTATGTATGTTAAATACGTTACATATGTTGCCTAGTAACCTTTCTGTAGCGTCGTGTTACGTATCTCTATTAATATTCATGAATCAAGCGTTTCAGCCAATCAGCAAGGCTTGATGGCTAAGCGTGACGTAACGTGATTAATATTCATCAGCCGACTCTTCACGTACTAGGATTGGTCATCATGTCGCCGCCCTGTTGGAGGCGGAGCTCCGTGATTCTGATTATTCATGTTGTTAGGGGAGAGTCGAGCGGCTGCTAGTCCGAAGTTACACCGAAACTTCCATAATAATGTGGCGGTCAAGATGAGTCGACAGCAGGACGAGCAGGGTGTTGTGTTAACCGCTTACACCAGCAACAGCGAAGCTTTACCAGCGATCAACTCTAAAGAGCAAACGGAGTTTCTAGGAGTAAGGTGAGGGATCGCTTGAACGCTTTTATTTATTACTAAGGGCAGTGTGCACTATTTATGGCAACTGTATCCTAGGGCTGTGTCTCGAAACCCAGTGAGCCGCCTACCTAGACCACTAGCACAGGCGTCATCTAACTTAGGTGCGCGCTGGTTTGAGTCACAATCACATCAGATGGTTACATTTTCATTCTGGAGATGCTGTTGATCAGTTTGTTAAGTTGGTGACCTAATAATTCTGTTTGCATGCTGTTCTAAATATAGTTATGGTTGAATTATGCTTGATATGTGGGAGGTACTAGTTACTAGTTTGTCTTTTAAGGGATCTTGTAGTATTAGAGAGCTTGTACATTGAGCTATTTTGTGTTTTAAGTAGCAACTGATATGTTGGTCTGGTCAATATCTGGCTTTATTGAGACTTCTTTTCTGCATTTAAACCTACAACCATTTAGTTATCAGTCTGGCAGATCTTTAACCAACAGACTAAACCAAACCAAACCACCAGATTTGTGTACAACATAATATGGGTTTGTCAGCGACTGATGATGCTGATGTGATACAGTACAACTGAATTATAATAATAGGGTGTATGTTATATTCCTGAAACTAAGTTGAAAGTTTCTGCTTTCAGATTTCCCTAGTACCCGGTTCCGGCTTGTACTGTTCTAAACTGTCTGAAACTTTATATGTGACCCTGGACCACAAAACCAGTCATAAGGTTAAATTTTACAAAACTGAGATATATACGTCATATCATATCTCAATAAATAAGCTTTCTATTGATGTATAGTTTGTTAGGATAGGACAATATTTGGCCGAGATACATCTATTTGAAAATCTGGAATCTGAGGGTGCAAAAAATTAAAAATACTGAGAAAATCACCTTTAAAGTTGTCCAAATTAAGTTCTTAACAATGCATATTACTAATCAAAAATTACATTTTGATAGGTTTACAGTAGGCATTTTACAAAAAATCTTAATGTAACATGATCTTTACTTAATTTCCTAATGATTTTTGACATAAAAGAAAAATCAATAATTTTGACCCATACTATGTATTTTTGGCTATTGTTACAAATATACCCCAGCAACTTAAGACTGGTTTTGTGCTCCAGGGTCACATATTACAAGCTCTTCTTGAGTTTAATGACTATTTATAATGAATAGTCAATGCTCAATTGGTAAGAAATGCTCAAAGTCCAAAATATTAAATTCAAATTAATTTGTCTATCAGTTGACAAGGATGTCAGTAGATAGCCTATAATAAACAGATGTCACAATGAAGTGATGTGATGGTGACTAAAATCTACAGACAGCTTTGTCAATGGATCATTTTGAGTGAACTTTTTTAGTAGCGTGAAGACATGCAGACACTTAATTAGCTGTAATTGTGTATATTAAGTTAGCTTACTCAGTATTACATGTTAAGTTGTATTAAGATGGCGGCTTAGTAGCTACAAAACCAAAATATAAACTCAACCCCATGTTATTTAAGATATTCATGTCTTTATTTTTACCGTCACAAAGATTTTTTTTTTGGAGGAAAACATTCCAGGATTTTTCTCAATATAGTGGACTTCAATGGTGCTCAACAGATTGAAGGTTAAAAATGCAGTTTCAGTCCAACTTCAAGGGGCTCTAAATGATCCCAGTTGAGGAATAAGGGTCTTATCTAGCGAAATGATCTGTCATTTTCTTAAAAAAAGGTTTTTATACACTTAACAGCAATTGCTTGTCTTGTCTTGTTCTGTGTTGTGCGTGCATACTCCGGTTCAGGATAGTTAGGGTATGCCAAAAAACTCCTATCTCATTTTCTCCTGCAACTTCAAAATCGTCCTACAAATCGCTGTTTTACTTTTTTTTTTTTTTGCAAAGACCTTCTTTGGATGTTTACTTTGTAAACACAGGGTCTGTACTTCTGCAGCGATGTAGGATGATTTCGAAGTTGGAGGAGACAATGAGATGGGAGTTTTTGACATACCCTAACTGTATTCAACCGAAGTGTTGTGCATATAGACAAAACAAGCATTTGAGGTTAAAAAGTATAATAACTGTACATTTTTTTTGAGAATAACTGATTGTTTCACTCGATAAGACCTTTATTCCTCAGATGGGATTGTTTGGACCCCCTTGACATTGCACTGAAACTGCATTTTTAACCTTCAATCCGTTGAGCACCACTGAAGTCTACTAGATGGAAAAAAAATCCTGGAATGTTTTCCTCAAAAAACATAATTTCTTTCCGACTGAAGAAAGAAATACATGAATATCTTGGATGATATGGGAGTGAGTAAATTATCAGGACATTTTTATTCTGAAAGTAGAGTAATCCTTTAAATTGCAACTGATTACCTCAAATATTTGAGTTCTGCTAACTTGTTTGGGTATACAGTGAAGTTCTTAATCATTGATGTAGCCATTTGCATCATAAATGAACAGCTTTGATGACAAATGATATTCATCAGCCAGTGACAACCCCATATCTGTCAGACAGTAGGATGCCCATTTTCCACAAGTTGATATGATTCTTCAGGGTCTTAATGAGAAGTCTATAACATACTTTGGTTAAAATGTCTCAATGGTAGTGTAAAAAACACTCTTTTTACCTTGTCAAAATCAGCCCTTTTAGTTTCATGTTCCTTTAAATGCTAATGAGCTCTGCTGACCCCGCCCCTCTCTGCAGTGGGATGATGAGCCGTAATGTTTACTTTACCTGTGAAACTTGAGAATGACCTGATTTTAAAAAGGGGATATTACTTTTAAAGATTAAACAAATACCACTGGGTGGATTTTTATCATTGTAGGGTGGTTTTGCATTCGCTGACCCCTTTAACACAAACTAACTGGCGGCTTCCTAATGTGTTTCTGTGCTGCTGGTGTTGGTCACGCAGTGCTGGCGGATGCAGACAGCAGTGTCAGTGCGTGCCGGGGTCGTGAAACGGGATGCTGGCTGTTATTTGTGTTCTCAGATGGAGCGCAGGTGTCTTCCTCGTTCAGCAGCTGTGTGCAGAAGTCCCTCGTGGATTCTGCCGGCCAGAGCACAACTGTTTTAGGACATGCTGTTTCTTAGTGTCTTTGTTTAAGTGTTTGTGGGTCTGCTCTGCCAACAGGCCTTCGGCTGCTTGCTCTGGCCTCCGCGTTTGGCTGGTTGTTTGCAGACACAGCACTTGTTTAGATTTAGCATGAAAGAACATAGCATGTTTAAACAAGACACTTCTATATTTGGATCATTGGACTTTGTGGGTGAATCCCACAAAGAATTGTCTATGTCATAGTTCAGCTCAAAATGTAAAGAACTGATATTTTGCCGACCTGTTTAACAGTTTTTTTGTGTGGTGAATACCACATGAAGAGTGATGTTTTTTCCTTCAAAAATCATCATGACTACAAATGTGATATTGACTTTATACAACAGTTAAATAAACAAGAAGTTGATATTAAAAGACTTACGTTTTAGATAGCATATGTCCTGTTTTTGGTCAATTTCGCCAACAAAAATCATTCCAAACACAGCCACGGTACTGTTTTGCATCTCTGAGCAACATGACGGTGTTTTGTTTCATTCCTGAATGAATCAACCTCTTAAATGATTCGGTTCAAACGCAATGACTCACTTATTAACAGCGACTTGTGCCACCTACTGGTGGTTTTAATTTCACATTCAAAGTGTCTTTTCACTTTTAAAATAATTTCAAATATAGCTGCATGCATGTGTAAATACTTCTAAATGCCACTTCATATGCAACTTCTACATAGATTAGTTTTGTTGATGCTGAGTTAATTTGTTTGGTAACAGCCTTAAGGTATTATTATTTTAATTGACTATTTTAATTGATTAAATGTAAGAATTTGACTCAAAAGATGATGCACACTTTTAGAAAAAATGCTTTATAAACGTATGAGGTAAAAATCAATTTAAACTTATTGCAAAGTAATAATTTCTATCACTGCTGTGAACTGACCATACAGAATATGAAGAATATCAAAAACTTTAGGAGTCAGCATGGTAGTCCTTAAGCATAATAACACACAGCAAAATATTGTCTAATTATCGTTATAGATACAATCCCAGAAAATAATGAGATATTATTTTTTGTCAATATTGCACACCCCTAGTGGTGACGTACATTATTGGTTTCATGACAATTTCCCTGCCGACTGTATTGCAACCCCAGTGATGTTTAACCCAGAAATGCCTTTATTTCCTGTGTTACGCAGCAGAAATGCTCCGAATCAAATCATGAAACGCGTGCCTGCCAACGAAGTCACGCAGCTGTGCCGCTCTCACAGACACAGCATGTGTCAAACAGGCCCTAATAATGGTGCTTGCCTCAGCAAACAACACTAATATGAATCTTTTGCATTATGGCAATGAGAATTGGAGGGAGAATTATGCTTAAAGGTCTTGTGAAGTAGACGTCTACTTCTAAATGAGAAATATGATGATGGATAAGATATTTTGTTTTTAGAGTGACATATAACCCAGCTGTAATCATGAGCGATTTTGTGAGATTCACACATAGTGAACAAAAAAAAAAAAAAAAAAAAAAAAAATAGGCCACTGGACGAGAAGTGCTACACCACATTATTAGTTGCAGGACAATAGTGCTCTAAAAATATTGCACATTTTTCTTCCATGTTTTAATTTAATGCAGAACAATGTTTGCCAAAAACATTGCAAAAAATGCTTTTCTTGCATTGATTTTTTTGTCTTGTTTCCAGCCAAAACATCTAAAAAATCTTAAATCAGGAAGGATTTTCTATACAGGGAAAAATATTGTCTTGTTAAAATTAAGTTAAATTTAAGTCAGTTTTGGCTTGATACAAGCAAAATTATCTGATAATGGGGTAGGAAAAATAATCTAGTTGTAATACATTTGAATTAAATCATACATTTAGAAAAATTAAAACAAACAACACAGAATTTCTGGAAAAAAAACAACAACATTTGATCCTATTACTATCAGAACCAGTCTAAAATAGTCTGAATATAAAACTTATTATACAGTTGAAGTCAAAAGTTTACATACACCTTGCAGAATCTGCAAAATATTTATTATTTTACTAAAACAAATTTCACCATTGCATAAATGGAATAGCCAATATTTGCTTTTTACAGTTTTGTCTTGCTTTTCAACAATTTAAAAATATTTACTTAACACTGAACATTTGTAACTTTCTAGTAGACATTTTAGCCTAACAAACCACAATTTAACTTAAAATGAATAAGTTAGTAAAATAATATTCTTTGGCCATTTTTAAGACCCCCTTCTTGAATCTGGCATCTGTTTAATAATGCAGCCTTGCTGAGCAAAGGAGAATGCTATAGTAAATGTATTAATAGAGCAGTTGTCGTAATTGTTTGTGTTTATTGTTTAGTGATAGTTCATGAGTCCCTAACACATTTCAATGGTTTGAGTTAAAAATCTTCGTTTGTGTTCTACTGAAGAAACAAAGTTACCTACATCTGGGATGCCCTGGGGTAAGCAGATAAACATCGCATTTTCATTTCTGGGTGAACTGTCCCTTTAAGAAACTTAGCTTGTTTCTTAAATGTCTGCAAACATATTAAGATGATTTTATGCTTTAGTACAGTCAAACAGATTAATCACAGGGCCCAGAGTAGAGAGATTTTCATCGTAGCTTGGTGTACACTCATAGAAAACAGTGTGTTCGGATTTTAGCACAGGTGCATTGGTTTTCTGTTGTTGTTTTTGATGGTTTAACCTGTGCTGACCTGGCAAACATCACTTGACTTTCCATCCCGCATTGCATAATGAATATTTCATTCAGCGTGCACTGCATGCTTTGTGGTCATTGTGAGTGATGATGATGTCTCTGATGAGTGCTGGACATTCAGCAGGGTCAGAGCCCAAACATCAGCATGACTATGAAGACATCTCTGTTAGCTAGCAGTGCATGCAGCAGCGTACACACCGAGACTAACTGTACAGAATCAACAAGCATTATCGTAGCCTGGCTTTTATCTCTTTTCCATTGACACAGCACACAGCTCTTGTGCACCTTCACCTGTTTTGGAAAGTTCACCTGAACGTAATAAAAGCTGAGATTATGTGTGATGTGTGGATGCTTATATGAAGCGATCTGTAAAATAGAATGTATACAAATTAGGGATGCAAGAAAATTAAAATTCTTGGCCGAAGCTGAACAAAACTACACACTGGGCCGAAAGCCAAAGGCTGATTACCGAACACTAATTTTCACCATTGCATAAATTAAATAGCCAATATTTGCTATTTACAGTTTTGTCTTGCTATTCAATTACAAAAAAATAATTAAAAAATATTGACTCAACACTGAAAAATTTTAACATTCTAGTAGACAATTATAGCCTACCAACAAAGCACAATTTAACTTAAAATTAATAAGTTAGTAAAATAATTTTCTTTGGCCATTTTAAGACCCCCTTCTTGAATCAGGCATGTGTTTTTAATCTACAAATAAATGCAGCCTTAATGAGCAAAGGAGAATGTTAGAATAAATGTATTAATAGAGCGGTTGTCATTATTTTTGTCTCACTTTTTTATTTGATTTTACAGAACAGTAAAATGACAATGCTAACATTTCTGAATGTAGATTTTTGCTGGCAGCAGCAGATTTGTGAATGATTGTCATCTTTGGGCTTTGAACCCTGGCTAAGGAGCTGCTGTCAGAATAAACACAATTGGTGTCTGGTGTATTAGACAACAGAACGTTCTGGAGTTGATTGACTAATGGATGATTTCAGTCATCATACAGTAACCTTTCTCTTCTCATGAAGACATGCGATGCGCTTCTAAACAGTCTCTCGCTGTCGCTGCGCGGAATGATTCTTGCGTCTTTCTCGGACAGTTTTAAATGCTTCCACATGTTTGCTGCATTAGTGCGCGCCTCTATTTGATCGCATCACGTCATTGTTCGCTATCATTTATTTGGCCTTTTCGCTTATTAACCATAACACCAAAAGAGTTTTTTGGCTATTTTCAGCTGAATAATTTCCCAAATGCATCCCTAATAAAAATGTTGCATGTGCACATCAATTCTATCATTGAAAATCAGCTTTAAATTCCTCCTGCAGGAAGCTCAGAAACAAAAGTAAGCAGGAAATAGCTTCCACTCACTGTACTAAGCTTGCTGAGACATGTAAACTCTTAGACGGCTATGAGAGATAGTTTAACGCTGAGCTGAACAGCCGAACTATGTTTGGGTATTTGATGTGAAGATGTGATAAACTAACCTGAGCATCAAATACACACGCTTCTGTTTTCCACAGCTGTTGAACAGTATGAAGGTCACAGTGTATCAGCATGAGTCTGCTGTGTTTCCTCAGCTCAAGTCACTCTTTGACTCAAGTCTGGCCAAACTCAGATTTTGAGCCGTTCCTATAGAGACAGCAGCAGGATTTCAGAGTGTGTCCCTCAGGATAATGAAGCCCAACTCATATTCCATATCCAAAAGCTGACTTATTTCCTGTCGAGGAGTATAAACCGTCAGATTTGGATGGTAAATCATCTGCTGCCCCAAGAGACCAGCTACTGGGTCAACCAGTGCTCAAAACAAATGCCATCATGCACAGCTGTGTGGTTATTCATTAAATGTGAATGCCTGGTGCAAATTAAAATCTTATTCAGTCTAAAACACAATTTCACACAGATGGAAAGTGGATTTCTTTATGCAGTCAGCAGTACAAATGCCTCAACTACCCAAACAAACACATGCAAAGAAAGCCATAGGATAGGAAACAAACATTTCTTATTAATTTAGTCATGAACTAGGAAAATAACACACTTTATTCAGAAAAATGTTGCATTTCACTCATTTCATGATTCCTTCAGTTCACTGCATGAAACTGATCTCACGATACAGTACTCTCACAATACTTTGAGTAAAGCCAAATAGAGTTAAAATGGTATTTTTGTATCTGTGTCATTGATCTTTCACCTCAGATTCCAGATTTTCAAATAGTTGTATCTTGGGACAAATGTTGTCCTATCTTAACAAACCAGACATCAATGGAAAGCTTATTTTTTTCAGCTTAGCCTAAATGTCAACTTGAAAAATTTAGCTTTATGACTGGTTTTGTGGTCCAGCGTCACATATATGGTCAACAGTTAACAAAAAGTATTGTTTTTTCCTCAGCTGTGAACATGAATATGTTTGCACTTAAGTAATCACGATTCTGCTTTGCTAAAAATGCTGAATTATGTTAGACACACATGCTCAGACACTGTCATTGACTACATATTTATTAATGCATTTTATTTTTTAAATTTTTTGTAATTAATAAACATGAAAGATGAAAAGTGTGAGCTGGGTTTACTATGTGTGACCCTGGAACACAAAATCAGTTGTAAGGGTAAATTTTATTAAATTGAGATTTGAATGCTGAATAAACAAAGTTTCAAGTGCTGATGTATGGTTTGTTAGAATAGGACAATATTTGGCTGAGATACAACTGTTTGAAAATCTGTAATCTGAGGGTGCAAAAAAAGAATAAATCTTGAAAATATTGAGAAAATCACCTTTAAAGTTGTCCAAATAAAGTTCTTAGCAATGCATATTACTGATCAAAATAGTATTGATATATTTGCAGTGGGAAATATACAAAATATATTAGTGGAACATGATCTTTATTTAATATCCTAATGATTTTATAAAAGAAAAATGTATAATTCTGAGCAATGCAATGTAATTATGGCTATTGGTACAAATAGACCTGTTTTACTTAAGACTGGTTTGTGGTCCAGAGCCACATGTTTGATACTAAGCCTGAGGATTTTGGTGTGAAAAGGCTTTTACATTTGACAAAAATCTGACTTTTTAAATTAAAAACAAACAAGCAAGCCCTGCCCAGATTTAAAAAGTAACGCAAAAGTAACTTAACGCATTACTTTGCATAAAATGTAACTAAGTAACGTTATTAGTTACTTTTTTAGGGAGTAACTCAATATTGTAATGCATTACTTTTAAAAGTAACTTTCCCCAACACTGCTTGTAAATATAAATATTAACACAAAATAACATCTCTAATGAATGTAGTTCCAGTTTCATTACTTTGGATACTATGGTAAACAGTAATAGTGATTTTTGACACACGCATACATCCAATAAAGCATTTTTCCCTTATAATTAAAAAAAAAACAAAAAAAGCATGGACTACCAAAAAGTGTCAATACATAAGCAGTGAAATGAATTCAAGTACCATCCTGTGTTGTACTGCAATGAATATTCTGTTTCACTTTGAAATGCAATGCATTGTGCAAGATAAATGTGCTTCAAAATCTCACTTTTTAGGCTGTTTTCATCAGTTGAACATGAATGCACATGTCCTCTCTGTCTGAAACACAACATGGCCTCTCACCGTCTCCAAGCAGCCACATTCCACAGGTATACTTCTGGTCGTCATAGCAACTGCCCATACTCCCACATTGCTTTTGCCCTCTTGACTCGACTCCGTTGAGTTTAACTGCCGAACTTCAGCTTGACGCCTGCATCAGTCTGTCCTGCATTAGACTGTGAGCTGCTGTAGAGATGCACATAGTGCTAGTGTTTTGTCTACTGCTCTGTCTCTGTTGTTTGTGTATGTAAAGTGAGAAATACGGTTGCACTTGACCCTTTTGTCCTCTTTCTATGCGGCTGAGGGCTGTAATGCGGTGTGTGCTATCTGACCTTTAGCATGTGGAGTCCACTCCGATCCCCACGGTTAATAGCTAAACCATCAACGAGCATCATCAGCATTTATGACAGAGGAAAGGTTGTTGAAGAAACATGAGGGGAAAAAGCATTCCTCTCTTTCATTTGAGATCCATGTATTTACGGTCACATGTCAATATTAGCTACTTTTATTTGACTGGCTGCAAATGCAAATTCACCTCAACCAATGTGAACTTGAAGAAGTGTGATTTGTTAAAGAGTAAATGTTTGATTTGTTCTGGCTGGAGGCGTCTTTTTATATTTTAAAGACTCCATTAGGTTAAATTTGGTAGTTGCTATATGCTCTCAGATGTTGACAAAGCAACCTTTTTAGCGGATATTCTCATTGGACATATACAGTTTGCAAAAATGACTGTGCACACATTTTTGTCCAATCAAGAACTTAATTAAACACTCTTTCTCACATGAAAGCATGTTTTTTTTTGTCTGAAACTGACCAGGAAGTAATACTTAATGCATGTGATTTAAAGTGCATAACTCTTTTGATTTGTCTTGCCCAAACTGGCCTATTAGAACAGGACAAACACTCAACACATTAAGAGATTTAATGGGTTTTTAAACACAGATGAAGATGCAACTCATTTATGGTGGTATGTCTTTTATATTCATTGAAGACACAGTATAAGGAGAAAGAGACAGGTCTTGTGTGCAGAATGAATGGAAGAAACCACAAAACAAATTTTTATGTGGGATTCATTACATCTTTCTTAATAACAGATAACACCTTCTGATCTAAGCTCAGGCCAGTGAATTCAGTCTAGGCCTCTTTAAGCATTTGTGAGCAGTATGTTGAGGTGTGATTGATAAGCATTAGGACAGCATGCTGACCAAACCGGTGAACTAAAGTGAAAGTGAAACACAGTGATGCCTCTAATCACCACTTTGATAATGAAAGACGTTTGGTGGCGATCTGTCACATACAATTCTTTGGATTTAATTGCTTGTGTTTTAGTGTGTTCTTAAGGGAGGAGTGCATACATTCTGAATACCACAGTTTTATATACCCTCATATAAAATTACAACCATCTACAAAATCTGTTTATTTTAAAGATTTACTTTTTTGAATGATTCATTGGTGTGTTGCAGCTGTTGTGCCATCAACAGCTCGGTTTGTGCGAGTCTCTAGTAAACAACTCGCAGATTCAAAAGATCCATTCAGAGGGAGTCACCAACTCACTGATTCAAATGATCCATTCAGAGCGAGTCTCCAACTCACTGATTCAAAAGATCTGTTCAGAGTAAGTCTCCAACTCACTGATTCAAATGATCCATTCAGAGCGAGTCTCCAAATCACTGATTCAAATGATCCATTCAGAGCGAGTCTTCAACTCACTGATTCAAATGATCCATTCAGAGCGAGTCTTCAACTCACTGATTCAAATGATCCATTCAGAGCGAGTCTCCAACTCACTGATTCAAAAGATCCGTTCAGAGCAAGTCTCCAACTCACTGATTCAAATGATCTGTTCAGAGCGAGTCTCCAACTCACTGATTCAAATGATCCGTTCAGAGCGAGTCTCCAACTCACTGATTCAAATGATATGTTCAGAGCGAGTCTTCAACTCACTGATTCAAATGATCCGTTCAGAGCGAGTCTTCAACTCACTGATTCAAAAGATCCATTCAGAGCGAGTCTCCAACTCACTGATTCAAATGATATGTTCAGAGTGAGTCTCCAACTCACAGATTCAAAAGATCCATTCAGAGCGAGTCTCCTACTCACTGATTCAAATGATCCGATCAGAGCAAGTCTTCAACTCACTGATTCAAATGATCCATTCAGAGCGAGTCTTCAACTCACTGATTCAAATGATCCATTCAGAGCGAGTCTTCAACTCACTGATTCAAATGATCCATTCAGAGCGAGTCTCCAACTCACTGATTCAAAAGATCCATTCAGAGGGAGTCACCAACTCACTGATTCAAATGATCCATTCAGAGCAAGTCTCCTACTCACTGATTCAAATGATCCATTCAGAGCGAGTCTCCAAATCACTGATTCAAATGATCCATTCAGAGCGAGTCTTCAACTCACTGATTCAAATGATCCATTCAGAGCGAGTCTTCAACTCACTGATTCAAATGATCCATTCAGAGCGAGTCTCCAACTCACTGATTCAAAAGATCCGTTCAGAGCAAGTCTCCAACTCACTGATTCAAATGATCTGTTCAGAGCGAGTCTCCAACTCACTGATTCAAATGATCCGTTCAGAGCGAGTCTCCAACTCACTGATTCAAATGATATGTTCAGAGCGAGTCTTCAACTCACTGATTCAAATGATCCGTTCAGAGCGAGTCTTCAACTCACTGATTCAAAAGATCCATTCAGAGCGAGTCTCCAACTCACTGATTCAAATGATATGTTCAGAGTGAGTCTCCAACTCACAGATTCAAAAGATCCATTCAGAGCGAGTCTCCTACTCACTGATTCAAATGATCCATTCAGAGCGAGTCTTCAACTCACTGATTCAAATGATCCGTTCAGAGCGAGTCTTCAACTCACTGATTCAAAAGATCCATTCAGAGCGAGTCTTCAACTCACTGATTCAAATGATATGTTCAGAGTGAGTCTCCAACTCACAGATTCAAAAGATCCATTCAGAGCGAGTCTCCTACTCACTGATTCAAATGATCCATTCAGAGCGAGTCTCCAAATCACTGATTCAAATGATCCATTCAGAGCGAGTCTTCAACTCACTGATTCAAATGATCCATTCAGAGCGAGTCTTCAACTCACTGATTCAAATGATCCATTCAGAGCGAGTCTTCAACTCACTGATTCAAATGATCCATTCAGAGCGAGTCTCCAACTCACTGATTCAAAAGATCCATTCAGAGGGAGTCACCAACTCACTGATTCAAATGATCCATTCAGAGCAAGTCTCCTACTCACTGATTCAAATGATCCATTCAGAGCGAGTCTCCAAATCACTGATTCAAATGATCCATTCAGAGCGAGTCTTCAACTCACTGATTCAAATGATCCATTCAGAGCGAGTCTTCAACTCACTGATTCAAATGATATGTTCAGAGTGAGTCTCCAACTCACAGATTCAAAAGATCCATTCAGAGCGAGTCTCCTACTCACTGATTCAAATGATCCATTCAGAGCGAGTCTCCAAATCACTGATTCAAATGATCCATTCAGAGCGAGTCTTCAACTCACTGATTCAAATGATCCATTCAGAGCGAGTCTTCAACTCACTGATTCAAATGATCCATTCAGAGCGAGTCTTCAACTCACTGATTCAAATGATCCATTCAGAGCGAGTCTCCAACTCACTGATTCAAAAGATCCATTCAGAGGGAGTCACCAACTCACTGATTCAAATGATCCATTCAGAGCAAGTCTCCTACTCACTGATTCAAATGATCCATTCAGAGCGAGTCTCCAAATCACTGATTCAAATGATCCATTCAGAGCGAGTCTTCAACTCACTGATTCAAATGATCCATTCAGAGCGAGTCTTCAACTCACTGATTCAAATGATCCATTCAGAGCGAGTCTCCAACTCACTGATTCAAAAGATCCGTTCAGAGCAAGTCTCCAACTCACTGATTCAAATGATCTGTTCAGAGCGAGTCTCCAACTCACTGATTCAAATGATCCGTTCAGAGCGAGTCTCCAACTCACTGATTCAAATGATATGTTCAGAGCGAGTCTTCAACTCACTGATTCAAATGATCCGTTCAGAGCGAGTCTTCAACTCACTGATTCAAAAGATCCATTCAGAGCGAGTCTCCAACTCACTGATTCAAATGATCCGTTCAGAGCAAGTCTTCAACTCGCTGATTCAAATGATCCGATCAGAGTAAGTCTTCAACTCGCTGATTCAAATGATCCATTCAGAGTAAGTCTTCAACTCGCTGATTCAAATGATCCGTTCAGAGCAAGTCTTCAACTCGCTGATTCAAATGATCCGATCAGAGTAAGTCTTCAACTCGCTGATTCAAATGATCCATTCAGAGTAAGTCTTCAACTCGCTGATTCAAATGATCCGTTCAGAGCGAGTCTTCAACTCGCTGATTCAAATGATCCGATCAGAGTAAGTCTTCAACTCGCTGATTCAAATGATCCGATCAGAGCAAGTCTTCAACTCGCTGATTCAAATGATCCGATCAGAGCAAGTCTTCAACTCGCTGATTCAAATGATCCGATCAGAGCAAGTCTTCAACTCGCTGATTCAAATGATCCGATCAGAGTAAGTCTTCAACTCGCTGATTCAAATGATCCATTCAGAGTAAGTCTTCAACTCACTGATTCAAATGATCCGTTCAGAGCGAGTCTTCAACTCACTGATTCAAAAGATCCATTCAGAGCGAGTCTCCAACTCACTGATTCAAATGATCCGTTCAGAGCAAGTCTTCAACTCGCTGATTCAAATGATCCGATCAGAGTAAGTCTTCAACTCGCTGATTCAAATGATCCATTCAGAGTAAGTCTTCAACTCGCTGATTCAAATGATCCGTTCAGAGCAAGTCTTCAACTCGCTGATTCAAATGATCCGATCAGAGTAAGTCTTCAACTCGCTGATTCAAATGATCCATTCAGAGTAAGTCTTCAACTCACTGATTCAAATGATCTGATGTAGAGTGAGTCTCCTGCCACTGATCCACTCAGCGAATGTCCAGAAAACAACTCAAAGCGAGTCTCCTGCCTGCTCACTGATTCAGATGACAGTAGATATAAAATGCTTTTGATTAGTACACAATACTTTTACTGGAGTTCTGTTTTATTAGGGTATCTGTACTTCTACTCAAGCACTTGATTTGTTTGCTTCATCCACCACTGGCCACTAATGCAGAGTTACAGGTTCAGTCCTAAAGCGGCCGTGACCTAGAAACTGGAGAGCTACTGGCAGCACACTTCTGCTCGCTCACCGTTTTCCAGAGGAGCGAGAGCCGCTGCCCCCATTACAACCTCACTGCACTGAAATCTCCAATAAAAACTGCTTGATGTCTTCCAGTAGCTGAAGAGTGAAGAATGCTGAGCTTTGAGCGTTTATTCATACGTTCATCCTGAAAGGGAATAAAGCAGTCTGTATAAACCATGGGAGAGCTCTTGTGTGTCCTGCCCCGCACAAACTGCCTAACAATCAGCCTGACAATAGCATCTTTATGTCCTCATAGGACAGAGGCTTATTTTTCACTCTTCCTGGCTTGATCCTGCTGGCCGGGTGAGCAGCGGGACTCTTCATGCCTGCTGTGTCATGCATCGATTAAAAAGAAAAGGCTCAAAGCTCATAATCTGAAGAATCATATTCTGCACTTTTGTAGCATATTCCCCTGAAGTCCCCTTATTACATAGTACTAGTCTAGGTTTCTCACATCAAAACATCAATTAACTGCAAATAATGCCTGATACCTTCTTAGAATGATTTGGTTTTAAACTAAGAATGCAACAACTAATTTTTTCAGTGCAAAACTTACATTCTATAGTTGTAAACATTATCATGTTGTAATAAAGTATAAATGTAATATAATTGCTATGTTCAGATCCGTAAATGTTTCTACTGCCTTGTATCAGTTGACATTTAGTCTGTGCTTTTGTTTTTCTGTATTATCATTTTTAATGTAAATTTAACTTCTACTTAAAAAATGGTAAGAAAAATGATATTGGTGCTTTATAGCATGGCTACGTTCAATATTTGTTTGCATTGGACATTGTTTGAAGGACAACATTAATGTTTTTAAGTTAATTTTTTTGAATTATTGTTTTGAGATTTTATAATAAATAAAACTAAATAAATGAATAATCATGAATAATGAAAGAATCATTTGTTGCATCTCTAGTACAAACTTTACAACAATTTAGAATGAAGTAAAACGAATAATATGTAAAAAAAAGTTAACAAATATGCAACAAATACATTTTTAATAAACATAAATATTTGCAGTCTTACCCCCGGTTTCACAGACAAGGCTTAAGCCTAGTCCTAGACTAAAATGTAAGTCTGAGCTGTTTCAACTAAACAAAACTTGCACTGACTGATCTTAAAATATATCAGTGCCTTTGTTTTGTCTCAAGATGCACACCAGTAATGTTTTTTTCTAAGTAAACCTATAAAAAACTGCATAAAATGTCCTAAGTGAACTATGGGCTAATCCTGGCTTAGTCTAAGCCCTGTCTGTGAAACCAGGCCTTAGTGTTTAGTGTTTAAAACTGCCGAGTTACTGCAAAAATGATTTTTATTATCTTGTTTTCTAGTATCTCTAAAATTCTTAAACCAGGATGTGTTTACTTGAGAAGTAAAATGACATAAGATATTATGTCTAGTTTTCTGAAAAGACTATTCAAATTTTGTTCGTTTTTGCTTAAATCAAGCAAAATTATCTGCCATTGGGGTAAGAAAAATAATCTTAATTCAAAGGTTAAACAAGATGATTTTTCTTGCCCCACTGGCAGATCATTTAGCTTGTTTTAAGTAAAAACGAACTAATTTTTAACATAATATCTTAGTAAGTAAAGTAAACACACATTCTGATTTAAGAAGAATTTTTAGATATTTGTACTAGAGAACAAGACAAAAATACCAAGGAAGAAAATCATTTTTGCAGTGCTCTAGGTGGTGAATTTCAGTCAACAGATACACTTTTCAATCACAAAGTTTCCCTCATTAAAAATACATTTCCTCCACACTATTGTCAGATGCTGATGATTCATTGAGTCCAGTGCAAACAGAGAAGTGCTTGTGTTAAAGTGGCCTTTGTTTTTGTCTTAGGTGGTTGCAATGTTACACTGGAAAAAATGCATTTATTACTAAGATTTTTTTGTCTTGTTTCCTGCCAAAATATCTAAAAATTCTTAAATCAAGAAGGATTTTCTAGACGTCTTGTTTTCAGAAAAATCAAGTAAATATTGAGTGAGTTTTTGCTTGAAACAAGCAAAAGAATCTGCCAATGGGGTAAGAAAAAAAACTAATTTCAAACAGAAAACAAGATTATTTTTCTTAACCTCTTAATCCTTCTTGATTTAAGAATCTTTAGATACTTTGGCTGGAAACAAGACAAAAAATCTATGTAAGAAAAGCGTTTTTTTTTTTTTTTTGCAGTGTGAGCTGCTGCACTGGGATTTGAGAGCTGCTGCAGACAGCACTAGTTTTAGTTATGTTTGAGTATGAACTGTGACTGCTCGAATGTAATTAAAGCATTTCACATGATGATTTAGTGTATTTCACATCTCTGTCTCCTTCCCTGTGTTCTCGCAGCCGCAAAACCGGCCAGTACAATGTCCAGCGGTGCAAAGCGGCCGGTGCGGCTCTGGGCTCCAGCTCAGGTAAGGCACCATACCAGCGCTGCAGCTCCCAGGACTCTCTGGACGAGCAGGCCATGGTGGACTACTACAAAGAGGTAGAGATCATCCAGCGCAGCGGAGACACAGAGACTCAGGAGGATGTGCAGCTGAAGGTGGCTGATGGTAAGAACCGCCTGCTTTACCTGCATTACAATGAACCACCCCTAAGCCTCACAGATGCAGCTCTGTACAGAAAACTAAACTAGTTTTGGATTATTAAATCGAAGACTGCTTTTAAATATGAACATTAATTAGAAACTATAGTCACACTGGAAAAAAATGCTCTTGTTTCCAGCCAAAATATCTAAAAATTCTTAAATCAAGAAGGATTTTCTAGACGAGTAAAAATTGTTGTTTTCAGAAAAGAAAAATCTAAATTAAGTGTGTTTTTGCTTGAAACAAGCTAAATAATCTGCCAATGGGGTAAGAAAAATAATCTTGTTTTCTGTTTGAAATAAGATTTTTTTTTTGTTTATCCCATTGGCAGATTATTTAGCTTGTTCTCACTTAATTTAGATTTTTTTTTTTCTGAAAACAAGACAATAATTTTTACTCGTCTAGAAAATCCTTCTTGATTTAGGAGTTTTCAGATATTTTAGCTGGAAACGAGACAAAATATCTAAGTAAGAAATGCATTTTTTTTTTTTTTTTTTTTTTTGCAGTGCACAATTTTGTGACTATAAATTACTTTTCAATAAACTCCTAACATGTTGCTTATTAATAGTTAGTAAGGTAGTTGTTAAGTTTAGGTATGGGGTAGATTAAGGGATCTAAAATATGGTCATGCAGAATAAGACATTTATATGTGACCCTGGACCACAAAACCAGTCACAAGAGCCGATTTTGTGAAATTGAGTTTATCTGCTGAATAAATACAACTATTTGAAAATCAAGAATGTGAGGGTGCAAAAAATGCTGAAAAATAAAACACCTTTAAAGTTGTCCAAATGAAGTTCTTAGCAATGCATATTACTGTATGTGGATTAAACCCTACACTCTTTAAAATAAAAGTGCTTTAAAAGGTTATTCACAGCGATGCCATAGAAGAACCATTTTTGGTTCCACAAAGAACCATTTAGTCAAAGGTTCTTTAAAGAACCATCTTTTTCTTACCTTTTTATAATCTGAAGAGCCTTCTTTTTTCACAAAGAACCTTTTGTGAAACAGAAAGGTTCTTCAGATGTTTAAGGTTCTCTATGAAGCCATTTAGACAAAAAAGGTTCTTCTATGGCATCGTGAAGCATATTTATTTTTAAGAGTTTACAGACTTCTTTTTTTCAAACAAGTGGTGAGTCATTAGCACCATTATTTTGTATGGCTCTATGTAAAAGGCTATGTTGCAAAAGATTGTGATGACAAATGGGTTTCTTGTACATTTTCAGCGTGTTTTCTGCTTAGTTCAGCATGCAGTATGAAGCAAGATTAAAACATGACTTGCACTCACATTTCTGTCTCACAGTTGGCACACACAGTACCTCTCTGAACCACAATCAGTGGAAAAACGGGAAGCTCCTAAACAATACCTCAAACACTGCAAAAATAATTTTCTTACTTAGATTTTTTGTCTTGTTTCCAGCCAAAATATCTAAAAATTATTGAATCTAGAAGTCAAAATTATTTCTTTTTGTTTTCAGAAAAAAACAAGTCAAAATGAAGTGAGTTTTTGCTTAGAACAAGCTAAATAATCTGCCAATGGGGTAAGCAAAGAAATCTTTGTTACAAGCAAAATCAAACTTAATTTTGATTTGTTTTTACTTGTCTAGAAAATCCTTCTTGATATAAGATATTTTTTAGATATTTTGGCTGGAAACAAGACAAAGAATCTAAGAAAAGCATTTTTTCCAGTGAAGTATTAGACTCACTTTTATGTTTAAACTCATAAAAATGACAGGAAACAGAAGAGAGGCCTTGAATGTTGTTTGAAGAGCTGCATGGTTTGAAACTTCAAAAATAGATGGACTAAAATGATTTCTTTGAGTAAATGGAAAATTTAACTATACTGCTTGACCTGGGTAGCCTTATGAATGGTATGCTTTTTATACCACAAGATTGAATATTTATCTATTTCCATGTGTGTTATGGTCAGTGTTGGGGGTAACACATTACAAGTAACGGAAGTTACATAATAATATTACTTTTTCAAGTAACTAGTGAAGTTATGCATTACTTTTTAAATGACAAGAAAATATCTGAGTTATTTTTTTCAAGTAAGTAATTTTTATATTTTTTTATATTAAAAACTAACAAGCAAGCCCTGCCCAGATTTAAAAAGTAACGCTAACGTAACGCATTACTTTCCATAAAAAGTAACTAAGTAACGTAATTAGTTACTTTTTTAAGGAGTAACTCAATATTGTAATGCATTACTTTTAAAAACTGATTATTGTAGCAGGAAATCATGTTTAATATATTTACCATTTTTACATTTTAAATCCGAACTCTTCTTAAAGGCTCTGTATGTGGTGTTGTATACTTATGTTCTCCATGTGTAAGAACAATGGGCTTAACTTGCAGGAAGAACAATACAATAAAAACCACAGACAGAGATCAGTCTTGACATCAGCGGGAATTGTTTGCCCCTAAAGGAACAACAAACTGTGACTTCCTTAACCTCTGTGGGTGTCTGAATTGTGAAGTGACCGGAAAAGGAAGATATTTCTGTTTCCTGTCAGAGCTGGATTAATGCATTCCTCCTCACCACAGCCGTGATGAAAATAACACATTGTGACACACATAAAATCATTTATGAGGAGAATACAACAAAGCAAGTAAGATAGTGAGTGTCAGACAGTGCTGTATGTTCATCTTGTGTTGTGTCCTGCAGAGGGTGAGCAGGAGGAGGCGTGGCTCATGGAGGCGGGGCTTGGGACGCTGTTCGACGAATCAGCTTCAGACGGCGAGGACAGCATCGTTCTATTGTCAACTCTGACCCGAACGCAAGCGGCCGCCGTGGAGAGACGTGTGGAGACGCTCAAACAGACGCTACGCAAACGCAACAAACCATACGCTGTACCAGATGTTCGAGAGATCTTTAAACCATCACCTGATTCACAGAGTAAAGTACGTGAGCACATTAATGCTGTGCACAATGCTGTTTCTGCCCCTAATACAGTATGTCATATGTAAATAAAGATATTAACAGGGTTGCCATGGGCAGTGTTGCGGATAACGCATTAAAAGTAATGCAAGATTACTTTTTTCAAGTAACTAGTAAAGTAACGCATTACTTTTTAATTTACAAGAAAATATCCTAGTTATTTTTTTCCCCAGTTATTGGTTGAAAGCTCTCCTGTCCTCATGTTGAGAGAAATCGGGAGTAAATTTTTACTTTAGTGCATGCATTAATTCATCTCACTCAAAATGAATAAAAACAGTGAAATGCAGCTTAGAATATGACGCAAACCTGCAATAATTAAATATGTTAAATTATACTAATTTTATCAACCAGTGCCTTTGTTTCTGACCTTAGATGATCCAATGCAATCATACTAATAAGCAAAAATTAAACTAACATTTTGATTTTTATTTCTGAGGAATGTTAAACCTTCTTCTTCTTCGTTCTACTTTATAGAAATTAATTTATTTTTCCTTCAGCCTGAGGCTTTTGGTGTGAAAGGGCTTTTACATTGTACTTATTTTTTGACGTAAGTACATAATAGTTAAGGCCACCTAATATAAAGTGTGACCTAATATTGTAATGCATTACTTTTAAAAGTAACTAACTAACGTAATTCGTTACATTTGATGACCAAGCTTCAGCAGGATGACCGAGATTAGATATTGTTGCACACTTGTAAAGCACACATGTGAAGACAAAAATCTGCACAAAATCAGATTTTTTTGCATCTGTTCTGAGCTACTTCCAAATGTGGTTTTTAAATCAGATACATATTGGATATCTGGACCTGCGTCTAAACACGTATATCAGATTCATCACAAGTCAAGGGAGAAATACTTACCCACAAACATAACTTTTCTTAATCTCGTAATATGATGTAGATGTTGCCTGTTTGTGCTCGCACAAAAAAGCTGTTTCTTTTTTTGAAGCGGAAACTTTATATATAGACCATGCAGAGATATTCAGAGCACAGAAACGGATTTTGAGCTGCTGCCCCTTGAATTTTATTAATAACTACTGTTTTATTGTATTCACACATCAGTGACAGCTTTAAAATAATTTGTTTATCCATAAAGGAAAATTCTGTCTTTAATCACTTTAATAAATAATTGAGAAAAGTCATTATTTTTGATTTCTTCGAGCACAAAAAGTATTCTCATAGCTTTATAAAATTACAGTTGAACCACTGATGGCGCATGGACTATTTTAACAACGTCCTTACTATGTTTCTGGTATAAGCAGTAAATTCAAAGTCTTCAGTCGTAAAAGAATTTATGTTTTTTGAGGAAAACATTTCAGGATTTCTCTCCATATAGTGGACGTCTATGGTGCCCCGAATTTGAACTTCCGAAATGCAGTTTAAATGCAGCTTTAAAGGGCTCTAAACTATCACCACTGAGGAAAGAAGGGTCTTATCTAGCGAAACGATAAAAAAAAAAAATACAATGTATATGCTTTTTAACCTCAAATGCCCGTCTTGTGTAGCTCTGCATGAACTGTGTGTATTCTGGAACAATACAGTTAGGGTATGTCGAAAAACTCTCATTTTCTCCTCCAACTTCAAAATCATCCGATATTGCTGATTTAGCTTTTTTGGTTTTTGTAAAGGGCGTTTGACCTTCTTTGCACGCTCACTTTGTAAACCCTTGATTGGTACTTCCACAGCGATGTAGGACGATTTTAAAGTTGGAGGAGAAAATGGGAGTTTTTCGACATACCCTAACTGTCTTGAACCAGAAAACACACAGTTCACGCAGAGCTAGACAAGATGAGCGTTTGAGGTTAAAAGTATATAAATTGTCAATTGTTTTAGAAAATAGCTGATTGTTTGGCTAGATAAGACCCTACTTCCTCGGCTGGAGCCCTTTGAAGCTGCATTTAAGCTGCATTTTGGAAATCCAAACTCGCAAACACCATAGAAGTCCACTATATGGAAAGAAACCCTGAAATGTTTTCCTCAAAACACATACTTTCTTTACAACTGAAGAAAGAAAGACATGAACATCTTGAATGACAAGGAGGTGAGTAAATGATTTGTAAAAGTGAATATAAACAGTTGGGACAAAAATGGTTTCAAAGATTGAATCTGTGCATTAAGCGTTGCAGTGTAAACGCAGCCTTTCTGACATTTTTTTACAGGCTGTTACAGTGTCACCAATTGCACAGTAGTTTCCTGTTAATATACATTTCAGCACAGTGTAATAAATAACTGAGATTATGTAAAAAAGTGAAGGACTATTTACAGTTTAAAGGATGCATGATAAATCACAGACATTATCGTCATTTATTGTGCCATTTTGAGTGGTTTATTAAGGACAGCCACAAGTTGTGATTTATGTTTCTGCTAGATCAGCCCTAAATAATCGATACTGAGAAGACTGAAAGTCTAAGGCTCTGAGAAATGGAGAACAACATCTGATGCTCCTGCTATTCCAGCATGATCTGAGATGATCCAAAGAGCATCAAAAACTGACAATCTATGCAAAGACTCACATGATCAGTGTCACTTACTCACTGATGTATTAGTCACCTAGAAAGGCAGAATCTGATCTGGTCTTAGACTTTTGGATCCCAGTTTATGTTGATGCACTGATTCATGGCACATGCCAACAGTTTGTTTCTCTTGTTTTACATCGCTTTCTTTTTCTGACAGGATGAGGCTGAATCCACAGAAAGAAGTGGGAGCAATAAACAGGAAGTGGAAGGACTGGGTATGTGTCATGAGTTAAAGTGTTAAAGCTTCTGTTTTATGGCATTCCTGAACATGTTCACATCTAGTGTTTAACTGCACGACTGAGCAACTTGAAATGGCAAAGCATCACGCTTCGAGAAATGCTGAGATGTCCATGGCTTTTGTAACTGAAAATGAAACATTTCACTGATATAAAAGTTGTCTGTCAGCGTCCTCTGCGTCACCTGTACATAGATACAGTACAAGCAGAAGATAAATAGTTTGTTTTCAATGTAAATGATAATCAACTATAGGCTGATGGAAATACATATGATAGAGGTGTTGTAAAGTCATTTCTAGTCAGCGCATGAGCTATTTATGCTGATGGGTTATCTGGTTTTATGTTTTATAGTGTTCATACTTTACCCTGGGTTAGTAATCAATCCTGGGTTGTCAAGTTTTGACATGGATTTTTTTAATTATCAGTAATATCAATGTAACATATTTTTGTTCCATAATTATTATTATTTTTATTAAGAGAATATTTCATGGTACTAATTAATATTTGTCATAATCATGATCATTTTTTCCCATTGAAGATAATAATAATAATAATAATAATAATAATAATAATAAATGTATTTTTTTGAAAAAAAAAAATATAAATAGATTTTTATATTAATTTTCAATTATTGCAGTATTTAATGTTAAAATAGAGACAGCCTTTAAAAAAACTAATTTTTCAAGTTGGATAAGTGCCATCTGGTTGAAGTAAAAAAAAAAAGGAAAATTCCTTAGTTTAGCCACTAGATTCCTATATAGCTCTATATAAAAAGCTTATAAATTCTCTAGTTGTTTTTCGACATAAAGACTTATTTAAGTTCTGGATTTGGATATAAATTTAGACATTCTTAAAGACAACATCTTGTATAGGTTTTTTTGGTTTGAAATGCATTAATGCAAATTTTTGCATTCATTTTACTACAGTCAAACCTGAACACAGAGAAAGACACTTTGTTACACATAAAATTAAAATTCAACAAAAATGTAACAGGAATTAACATGAATTCTTTTTCAGCAGGTAATTAATCTGATTTCAGTGTCTTGTTTGAGTCTTCTAGCTCAATTGTGCTATATTGTTACAGCCACACCAATCCTTGGGGTCTGTTTTTATTGCATTTTTGATCGATTTATTGATTTTATTTCATGCATTTGCAAAAACATGCTTTTTGTTAGTCACACTAGTTTATGTATGTGTGTGGAGTGCATCTATTTTGTGTTCCTGATATTTTATAGTGTCACACCTTCATTGCTGTGCACTCTTTTTATGCATTGTGAAAGATTTGTGAATTGCACAGACAAAAAAATTCTCTGTATTTTCGTATTTGTATTCGTGCATATTTCCCATTCATTTCCAATGGCGATCATTTTTGACCGGGAACGACACAAGTGTGACATTTAAACTTTTTAGAATCAAGTCGAATTTTGAAATTTGTGGTCCATAGCGACTACCATAAATGTTACATAGTTTTGTACCATTCCAAAGAAGTAGCCATTTTTAAAAATTCAAAGCATTATTTTCCCGCTCTAAAATGACCAAACAAAACCAGAGGGATAAACATTGAGTTAATGCTCTTATTTACCTATTTGCAAAGTTAATAACATCAGTTTTGACAAGTGCAGCATCCACTGATCTGACATTTCAGATCTATAGAAAAGTACTATGCTTTTTAAACAAACTAATAATATTACTATTAATAGTAGGTGTTTCTATTCATTCAATGTAGGCGTTTCCTGTTGCTGTTCAAGTTTTTCTTAGTTACTGAAACTAAATAGAGCATGTGAAAATCATTCCAACTTAAAATAGCGCATGAGACATTTAGTTAATGATTGGTTGTCTGTTGCTAAATGTTCTAGCACTGCTGTGTTTGGCTCTGCTTTGCTCATATTGCAGTACATTGCTAAACATGCTTTTCTTACTTAGAATTTTTTGTCTTGTTTCCAGCCAAAATATCTAACAATTCTTAAATCAAGAAGGATTTTCTAAACAAGTAACAATTGTCAAAAAAAGTCAAAATTAACTTGACTAATTAATAATTGACTAATTAATTTTGACTTTTTTTTCTGAAAACAAGAAACTAATTTTTGTTTGTCTACAAAATCCGTCTTGATTTAAGAATTTGTAGATATTTTGGCTGGAAACAAGACAAAAACTGAGCGGCATTCACAATTACAGGTATGAGATGTTGCTGAAATCAAGGGTCATCTGTTAAAAGTGGCCTTAACTCAGATTCAGCATGCAATGCAAGTCCTCCAGACAGATTATAATGTTGGTTTGCAGTTGTAGTTGTTGTCTCAGTTAGCACTGACCACTGCAAAAAATGCTTTTCTTACTTAGAGTTTTTTGACTCGTTTGAAGCCAAAATATCTAAAAGGATTTTTTTGTTTTCAGACAAAGCAAGTCAAAATTAAGTGCATTTTTGCTTGAAACAAGCAAAATACTTTGCCAATGGGGTAAGAAAAATAATCTTGTTTTCTGTTTGAAATAAGATGATTTTTCTTACCCCTTTGGCAGATTATTTCGCTTGCTCTAACTTGTTTCTGAAAACAAGAAAATAATTTTTACTTGTCTATATAATTCTCCTTGATTAAAGAATTTTTAGATATTTTTACTTCAAATAAGACTAGTAAGAAAAGCATTTTTTTGCAGTGCAAATAATGACGTCTGTGATTGCTGGACTTTGACAAACCTGATTTAGGTAACTATTTAATCAGTGAAGAGTGATGCAAGATGGTAAAGTATCACTCAAGGACACCAACACAGCTGCACCTGTGTTATTGGTAATGTTATTGTGGATGTGTTTATTGTTTGGTTAGGTAATGGGGTGGAGCCTGGCGCTCCAGGGGGCGGAGCTGACGGCGAGACGGACATTAACCTGGAGGTGTCGTTCTCCGAGCAAGCACTTATCTACAAAGAAGGGCTGAAGGTTACCCAGCCCCAGGATGAAGCTGACGACAGGTTACCCGTGAGTCAGACATTCACTCGTCAGGTTGACACTTGCGCATGTGTGTGTTTATGCCAAGATATGACTCGCACTGATTGGATGCTTAAGGATTAAGGAATGTCAATGTTTATGGGGTTATGAGTCTCACAGAGACCTTTGATCTGACTGAATATGCTTAGAGTGCAAAAATGTCAAATCACTGACAGATCTATGTGCTCTTATTGAGTAAACCTGACCTCTG
Source organism: Garra rufa (assembly GCF_049309525.1). Taxonomy (NCBI): domain Eukaryota; kingdom Metazoa; phylum Chordata; class Actinopteri; order Cypriniformes; family Cyprinidae; genus Garra; species Garra rufa. The sequence continues at coordinate 1,186,129 of NC_133373.1, read as the reverse complement.
CTGGATGATCTGTGGAACTGCATTCTGGTTGTCTGATTTTTTTTTTTTTCATTCAAGTTTCAACTTCTTCGGTGTTTGCCAAAGCAGAAATCTGTTTAGTTTGGAGACCAGTTTTCACTATTAACAGCAATTACAAATAACTACAACTTTTCCCTCAGTAAACTCCTAATTTGCTGCTTAATAGTTTGTAAGATAGTTAAGTTTTAGCTACAGTATGGGATAAGATTAAAGGAGGAGTTCACTTTCAGAACAAACATTTACAGATAATTTACTCACCCCCTTGTCATCCAAAATGTTCATGTCTTTCTTTCTTCAGCTGCACTGCAAAAAATGCTTTTCTAGCTTAGATTTTTTGTCTTGATTCCAGCCAAAATATCTACAAATTCTTAAATCAAGAAGGATTTTCTAGACAAGTAAAAATTATTTTCTTGTTTTCAGAAAAAACAAGTCAAAATTAAGTGAGTTTTTGCTTAGAACAAGCCAAAAAATCTGCCAATGGGGTAAGAAAAAAAAATCTTATTTCAACCAGAAAACAAGATTATTTTTCTTACCCCATTGGCAGATAATTTTGCTTGTTTCAAGCAAAAATGTAGTTAATTTTGACACTTTTTTTCTGAAAACAAGACAATAATTTTTACTCATCTAGAAAATCCTTCTTGATTTAAGAATTTGTAGATATTTTGGATGGAAACAAGACAAAAAATCTAAACTAGAAAAGCATTTTTTTGCAGTGTGTAAATAAATCATGTATCCAAATACTGAGAAAATCCAAAATTTGGGACAAACTTCGAAAGTTTGTTGATGTATGGTTTCTTAGGATAGGAAAATATTTGGTCGAGATACAACTAATTAAAAATGCAAAAGAGCTAAATACTAAGTACTAATACACTTTAGTGTCAGAATGTTTAGCTGCTTTATCATAAACCAAAAATGGTGCATCTGATCAACAAGACACATGATTTGAGGAACTATTCATGTCTAGAGCACAAACACTGATGGATGACTCACAAACTCAACTTGACACAAGCTTAAATGTTCAGAATCTAGAACTAGGCCTAAATATAATGTAATTTATAATATAAAAAACAAAAGGAATGCCTTAGCCAACATGTAATATTTCATAAATGTGACCCTGAACTACGAAACCAGTCTTAAGAAGCACAGGTGTATTTGTAGCAATAGTAAAAAATGCAACGTATGGGTTCATGAAGATGTTTAATTTCCTACCGTAACTATATAAAAACTTACATTTTGATTAGTAATATGCATTGCTAAGAACTTCATTTGGACAACTTTAAAGGTGATCAATATTTAGATTTTTTGGCATCCTCAGATTCTAGATTTAATAAAATAATAAATAGCTGAATCTTGGCCAAATACTGTTTGCTTTCAGATGGTGTGTAATTCTCAATTTAAAAAAAAAATGGACACTTATGACTGGTTTTGTGGTTCAGGGTCATAAATGTGTATTTTATTCTGTTTATCCTCTTTCCGTCTGTCTCAGGATTTTAAAGTGTCTCAGGATAAGACCGGACAGACAAAAGTAGGCGATCTCTCCGCTGAGGACATGAAGAAGGTTCGCAGGCTTGTTCTTATCGAGATGAGCGCTCTGTTCGACACGTGTGGAATCGAGGTGAAGGCTCATAAAGCTCTCAAGGTCAAAGTGAGAGGTCAGTGCCTCTGATATGTGCAGGTTAATGCTTTCATCACTTTGTTTTCGATTTTTTATTAGTATTGATGGTCAGTGTTGGGGATAATGCAATATAAGTACGTAATCAGATACTTTTTTTCAAATACCTAGTAAAGTAACGCATTACTTTTTCATTTACAAAAAAAGTTACATTGTCAAACCAGTAACACCAATTACTTTTTGTTTCCATTATGTATTTAATCCCATTTTATTAACCAATGTTTTTGCTGCTGACCTTTGTTGATCCAATTCAACCATACTAATAAGCAAAACTTACTTATTAACTTATTACTTATTAACTTTTTGGTGTAAAAGGGCTTTTACATTTGCTAAAAATCTAACTTTGTATATTAAAAACAAACAAGCAAGCCCTGCCCAGATTTAAAAAGTAACATAACTCATTACTTTCCATAAAAAGTAACTTACATAATTAGATACTTTTTATGGAGTAACGCAATATTGTAATGCATTACTTTTAAAAGTAACTGTATGATGATCTAGGTAATTGTGTGTGATCATGTGAGCACTGAATGTGATTATGAATCATCTTCTGGCTGTATTTGCGGTGAAACTGGTTGTGACTGTACTGGTTTGTCATCTGTAGAGTCGGGTTTGTTTGCTGTTTCTCTCTCTACGCTGCTGGAACAAGACCAACGGAGGATGCCGGGAACTAAAGTGCCTCTTATCCTGCAGCATGTAAGAAAGCAGAGCCAGAACTACTAACCAACCAAAACATGAGACTAGTGCAAGACCAGGGGTGTTCATAACTCATAAAGTACCACCAATCTACATGACATCCTTTGAGATTGGAAGCATATAGGGTTCCTGGCACCATGACAATATCTGTGACCCTGGACCACAAAACCAGTCATAAGGATCAATTTGTTTGAATAAATAAGTTTTCCACTGATGTGTGGTTTGTTAGGATAAGACACACTGCAAAAAATGCTTTTCTAGCTTAGATTTTTTGTCTTGTTTCCAGCCAAAATATCTAAAAATCCTTGAATCAGGAAGGATTTTCTAGATAAGTAAAAATTATTTTCTTGTTTTCAGAAAAAACAAGTCAAAATTAGATGAGTTTTTGCTTAGAACAAACCAAAAAATCTGCCAATGGAGTAAGAAAAAAAAACTTATTTCAACCAGAAAACAAGATTATTTTTCTTACCCCATTGGCAGATAATTTTGCTTGTTTCAAGCAAAAATGTAGTTAATTTTGACTTTTTTTTCTGAAAACAAGACAATAATTTTTACTCATCTAGAAAATACTTCTTGATTTAAGAATTTGTAGATATTTTGGCTGGAAACAAGACAAAAAAATCTAAGCTAGAAAAGCATTTTTTGCAGTGCAATATTTGGCCAAGATACAACTTTTTGAAAATCTGGAATCTGAGGGTGCAAAAAAAGTCTAAATATTGAGAAAATCACCTTAAGTTGTAATGAAGTTCTTAGCAATGCACATTATTAATCAAAAATTAATTTCATAAATATATAAATATCATCCTTGGAACATGATCTTTACACTGCAAAACATGATTTTCTTACTTAGATTTTTTTGTCTTGTTTCCAGCCAAAATATCTAATAAAATTCTTAAATCAAGAAGGATTTTCAAGAAGAGTAAAAATAATTTTCTTATTTTCAGAAAAAACAAGTGAAAATTAGGTGAGTTTTTGCTTGAAACAAGCAAAATAATCTGCCAATGGGGTAAGAAGAAGAATCTTGTTTTCTGTTTGAAATAAGATTTTGTTTCTTACCCCATTGGCAGATTATTTTGCTTGTTTCAAGCAAAAACACACTTAATTTTCACTTGTTTTTTCTGAAAAAAACAAACAAACAAAAAAAACATTTTTTTTTTACTCATCTAAAAAATCCTTCTTGAAACGGGGCAAAAAAATGCATGTAAGAAATGCATTTTTTTGCAGTGTACCTGTTATCTGCCAATTTAAACAAGCACTGAAAAGCTCCAAAGCATAAAGCAAGCTATTAAATCTTTGTTTCCAGTTGATCTCTCACATAGAGGAGCAGGGTTTAGACACAGAGGGTGTGCTTCGGATACCTGGAGCCGCTACTAGAGTCAAGGTGAGACAAAGACTAGCATGTGTTTTTTCTGAGGAAGACACGACTGACGTCATTGCATCAGGACGTTATTGTAAAGTTTTTTTGTCGGTGTGTGTTTCCCAGGCGGTCTGTCATGAACTGGAACACAAGTTTTATGAAGGCATGTTCCCATGGGAGAGTCTCAAACAGCATGACGCGGCCAGTCTGCTGAAGCTGTTCATCAGGGAGCTGCCGTATCCTCTGCTGACCGTCGAGTACTTCAACGCCTTCATCTCTGTGCTGAGTGAGTCCCACGCGGCTCTAACACATGACAGTGAAGCTCAAAGTGTGTGTGATCTGTGTTTCTGATGATGGTGTGTTGGTTCTGTTCAGAGCTGCCTACTAAGAAACAGCAGCTGCAGGCTCTCAATCTGCTGGTGCTCCTGCTTCCAGAGCCCAACAGAGACACTCTCAAGGTACGACACACCTTTTCCTCAGTCGATGGTTCACTCAACATTTACTCACTGACAGTGTTGGGGAAAGCTACTTTTAAAAGTAATGCATTATTATTGAGTTACTCCCTAAAAAAAATAACTAATTACGTTACTTTTGTGTTACTTTTTAAATCTGGGCAGGGTTTGCTTGTTTGTTTTTAATATTAAAAGTTCCATTTTTGTCAAATGTAAAAGCCTTTTTACACCAAAAGCCTCAGGCTTAGAAGAAAAAATGTCAACTCTTCATCAATAAAAAAAGAAACAAGTGTTAGTTAAATGTAGACGTTCATTCAGTTCACACTAAAGCAGATGTAAAGGCAGTGTTTCTGTGTCTTTCAGGCTCTGATGGAGTTCTTCCAAAGAGTGATCGACCATAAGGACAGGAACAAGATGACGCTGAACAACGTTGCAGTGGTGATGGCGCCCAACATCTTCATGTGGAAGGGCTTCCGCAGTAAGATCAGCGAACAGCAGGAGTTTGCTATGGCCACTGGCACCGCCAACATCGTCCGGCTGCTCATCCGCTACCAGAACCTGCTCTGGACGGTACGAGGTTCTTGTTTTGTTGTAAGAGAATCAATAGCCAAACATAGCAAAAAAAAAAGCTCTTTCTGTGTTCGGCCGGAATAAGCAAAAAGGCAGAATAAATTATAGCGAACAATGACGTGATGCGATCAAATAGAGGCGTGCACTAATGCAGCAAACATGTGGAAGCGTTTAAAACTGTCCGAGAAAGACGCAAAAATCATTCCAAGCAGCGACAGCGAGAGACTGTTTAGAAGCGCATCGCACACTGCAAAAAAATGCTTTTCTTACTTAGATTTTTTGGTAACACTTTACAATAAGGTTCATTAGTTAACATTAGTTAACCACATTAGTTAACATGAACTAATAATGAACTGCACTTATACAGCATTTATTAATCTTTGTTAATGTTAATTTCAACATTTACTAATACATTATTAAAATTTTGTTAACATTAGTTAATGCAGTGTGAACTAACATGAACAAACAATGTACAACTGTATTTCCGTTAACTAATGTTAATAAAGATTAGTAAATACAGTAACAAATGTATTGCTCATGGTTAGTTCATGTTAGTTAATACATTAGTTAATGTTTAACTAATGAACCTTATTGTAAAGTGTTACCGATTTTTTTTGTCTTGTTTCCAGCCAAAATATCAAAAAAATCTTGAATCAGGAGGGATTTTCTAGACAAGTAAAAATTATTATCTTGTTTTTAGTAAAAACAAGTCAAAATTAAGTGAGTTTTTGCTTAAAACAAGCAAACTAATCTGCCAGTGGGATAAGAAAAAAAATCTTATTTCAAGCAGACAACTAGATTATTTTTCTTACCCTATTGGCAGATTATTTTGCTTGTATTTAGCAAAAACTCACCTAATTTTGACTTGTTCTTACTAAAAACAAGACACAAATTTTTACTTGTCTAGAAAATCCTTCCTGTTTCAATAATTTTTAGATATTTTGGCTGGAAACAAGACAAAAAATCTAAGTAAGAAAAGCATTTTTTGCAGTGCATGTCTTCATGAGAAGAGAAAGGTTACTGTATGATGACTGAAATCATCCATTAGTCAATAAACTCCAGAACGTTCTGTTGTCTAATACACCAGACACCAATTGTGTTTATTCTGACAGCAGCTCCTTAGCCAGGGTTCAAAGACCAAAGATGACAATCATTCACAAATCTGCTGCTGCCAGCAAAAACTAGGACTGAGCTCTTCTTGTGGGTTTACCACTAAATAAAAGTCAACATTCAGAAATGTTAGCATTGTCATTTTACTGTTCTGTAAAATCAAATAAAAAAGTGAGACAAAAATAATGACAACCGCTCTATTAATACATTTATTCTAACATTCTCCTTTGCTCAGCAAGGCTGCATTTATTTGTCCATTAAAAACACATGCCTGATTCGAGAAGGGGGTCTTAAAATGGCCAAAGAATATTATTTTACTTATTATATAACTTATTCATTTTAAGTTTAATTGCGCTTTGTTGGTAGGTTATAATGTCTACTAGAATGTTAAAAATGTTCAGTGTTAAATATTTTTAAATAGTTGTTTTGTAATTGATTTTTTTTCTTTGAAAAGCAAGACAAAACTGTAAAAAGCACAATTTAGCTATTTAATGCAATGGTGAAATTTTTTTTGCAAAATATATGGGGGAAAACCATGTTTGCTAATAGGCCTTCGCCCTTCAGGCCAGTGTGTAATTTTGTTCGGCTTCGGCCAAGAATTATTATTTCGGTGCATCCCTAAGATAACAAAAAGTTGCTATACTCTACAGTTTAAAAGTTTGGGATTGGCTGCATTTATTTGATCAAAAATACAATAAATATTGTGAAATATGTCACCCTGGACCACAAAACCAGTCATAAGAGTCATTTTTTCGAAATGGAGATGTATACATCATCTGAAAGCTAAATAAATAAGCTTTGATGTAAGGTTTGTTATGATTGGCTGAGATACAACTATTTGAAAATTTGGAATCTGAGGGTGCAGTAGTAAAAAATTTAAATATTGAGAAAATATCTTTTAAAGTTGTGCAAATGAAGTTCTAAAAAATACATAATACTTATCAAAAATTAATTTTGGCTATAATTACAGTAGGAAATTAACAAAGTATCTTCATGGAACATGATCTTTACTTAATATCCTAATGATTTTTGGCATAAAAGAAATATTGATCATTTTGACCAATACTATGTATTTTTGGCTATTGCTACAAATATACCCGTGCTACTTAACACTGCTTTTGTCACATATTATTTTAACTTAAATTAGTGTTTTCTATGTTAATGTATGAATATAAATGTGGAATTGATTCCTGTGATCGAAGCTGAATTTTCAGCATCATTACTCTAGTCTTTAGTCTGTGACATACAGGAAGTTCAAAAGAACAGAATTTAATTGAAATGGAAATGTTTTGTGACATTATAAATGTCTTTACTGTCACTTTAAATCAATTTAATGCATCCTTGATTCATAAAGTCATTCATTTCTTTAATACTCAAGTTAATGTATGTGAAGTTGGAAGATCAAGATGCTCAAATAAGTCTTTTATTGTCTGTTAGATTCCCAAGTTCATCCTGAATCAGGTGCGCAAACAAAACATGGAGAACCAGCGGAAGATGAACAGAGACAGAGCGGTTAAAAAACTACTGAAGAAGATGGCGTACGACCGCGAGAGAGCCACTAACAAACAGGAGAGCAATGCTGAGGTGAGAGAAGCATATTGAACTAAAGGACAGATCAAATCTAAGTGGCAAATATAATTAGGCATCTTAGACATCTGTGCTTTACATTTGTGTGTCAGTGTTTCCCACTCAGCTGAATGAATCAGAGTTTGAGAATGTGAGCAGCCTCCACTCTGACCCCTAGTGGACACACAGGGACACTGCATGCAGTCACTGCTGGACAGTTTGTCCTTTATCTGCTCTGAGCAATGCAGTGTGACATAACTGTACGCACAGGCTCAAATATACAGTATATGGCTGTCAAAGTGTGTTATTTCTATACAGCGGAAAGATCTTGCAGATGCAGACACTTGATTTGAGTCTTGATATTTTACCCACCCTATAAAAGCACTGTCATATTTGATATGCAATTTTTAATAATGATCATCATGATCAGACTTTGCTGTTAAACCTCTCACATACAACCTGTCTCGCCTTCTGTCATCTGACTGAGAGTTTAACTGCAAAAAATGCTTTTCTTACTTAGATATTTTTGTCTTGTTTCCAGCTAAAATTTCTACAAATTCTTGAATCACGAAGGATTTTCTAGGATTTTTCAAACAGAAAACAAGATAATTTTTCTTACCCCATTGGCAGATTATTTAGCTTGCTTCAAGCAAAAACACACTTAATTTCAACTTGTTTTTTTCTGAAAACAAGACAAGAATATTTACTCGTCTAGAAAATCCTTCTTAATTTAAGAATTTTTAGATATTTTGGCTGGAAACAAAAAAAAAATCAAAGTAAGAAAAGCATTTTTTCCAGTGCTGGTGCTTCACGTGTCTTTTTGCTGTCAAGTCTTTACTAATTTTATCAAGTTGACGTAAGAATAACTGTAGTAATATTTCCAGATAAACACTTACTTAACTGAAGCAGCTTGGCTTTACTTGGTTCTCCATGAATCATTTTGTCGAAAAATCAGTGAGTCTCGAATCAAATCTGATCATCAGGATCTTTTGAGGAACAATTGTTTCCTGAAGCTTTACTTTCCCTGCTCTTCAGTAGAGGAATGATCTTCCCAAACCTCCAAAACATCTTACATCTTTTAAAGAGGAACGTTTACACTGCAAAAAATATATTTTTTTCCTTAGATATTTATACTAGAAAATAAGTCAAAAATACTAAGAATTTTTTAATCAGGATGCATTTACTGGACAAGTAAAATGACTTAAGATATTATGTCTTGCTTTCTGAAAAAAAAAAAAAAATTCTAAATTTTGTTTGTTTTTGCTTAAAACAAGAAAAAATATCTGCTAATGGGGTAAGAAAAATTATCTTCAATCAAAGGCTAAACAAGATTATTTTTCTTGCCCCATTGGCAGATTTTTTTCTTGTTTTAAGCAAAAACTACCAACATTTTTTTTTTTTTTCAGAAAACAAGACATAATATCTTAAGTCATTTTACTTCAAGAATTCAAGAATTTTTAGAAATTTATACTAGAAAACACTAGAATTCTAAGAAGAATTCTTGAATCGGGATGCATTACTTAACAAGTAAAATGACTTAAGATATTATGTCTTGTTTTCTGAAAAAAAATGTTGATAGTTTTTGCTTAAAACAAGCAAAAAATCTGCCAATGGGGCAAGAAAAATAATCTTGTTCAGCCTTTGATTTAAGAAAAAAAAAAAAAAAAAAAAAAAAAAAAATATATATATATATATATATATATATATATAAATTTTGTTAGTTTTTGCTTAAAACAAGCAACAATAATCTGCCAATGGGGTACAAAAAAAACCTTAGTTCAAACAGAAAACAATATTATTTTCTTACCCCACTGGCAGATTTAGCTTGTTTCAAGCAAAAACACACTTAATTTTGACTTGTTTTTTCTAAAAACAAGAAAATCATTTTTACTCGTCTAGAAAATCCTTCTTGATTTAAGAATTTTTAGATATTTTGTCTGGAAACAAGTAAGAAATGCATTTTTTGCAGTGTAATATCCTAAGTCTCCAGTAAATGCATCCTGATTCAATCATTTTTACTTATTTATACTAGAAAACTAGAAAACTAGAAAACAAGAAAACGAAAATACTAAGGAAGAAAATAATTTTTGCGGTGTATTTGTTCATCTCTCAATCTTCATTGGATTGCATTGAATTATATATTTGAATCATTTCAATCTCATTTTACTAAGACATTATTGAAGGTATAGAGTGACTACTGAAACTTATATCATTTTAGTATCTATTATATTGTTATAAAGATCTCATTGATTTGATTTCTGAATAAAACTGAGCTGTTTTTATCTCCATATTTTCACAATATCAGACAATATGAAACAACATAAAAGACTGAAGGAAGTATATAATAAATAATAAACATATGCAGACATTTTTTGAATATTTTGTCAATAGGTTCAATCAACTATTCTATAAAAAATGATATTTCTACATATATTCCATATGTCATGTTTTACAAGGTTAATATCAAAGCATGTGTTGACATACTGATTTGGGAAGCTGTAGGTGTTTGCATGTGTGTCCCAGGACAGAGAGAGGTTTTTCTGTAGTATGGATGTGTGTTTATGCTGTGTTTGGTGTGAGTTCAGGCTGAAGGAGGCTTCATAAGGGTTCAGGCTCCTCAGTTCTCCATGGTGTCCATGGCCATACAGCTGACGGAGGATTTAAAGGCCTCAGATGTTCTGATGCGCTTCCTCAGTCAAGAGAGGTGAGCAGACCTGTACTAATCATCAATTAGCTTTAATAAATGCATATTCAAGTGTTTGACAAGTGGGAGAGCACTAGTGACCCTCAGGCTCAAATGGGTATATATCCAGCGCAAAATATGACATTTTCTAGAGGTGATTGTGAAATGTTGTGCTCAGTGAGTTTGACTGTGTGTTGTGTTACAGGTCTCTGTCGGTGAAAAGAGAAGATCTGTGTCTCTATGAGATGGGTGGAAACATCAGTGAGTGTCACATTAATTACAGAATAATACACAATGCACTTGATAAAATAAACAGATTTTCAGCTTTTAAATATGTCTCTCAGGGGGCAATTAGATGTGTTGGCATATAAAGGAGGAGAAACACTTCCCTGCACTGCAAAAAATGCTTTTCTAGCTTAGATTTTTTTGTCTTGTTTCCAGCCAAAATATCTAAAAATGTTTAAATCAAGAAGGATTTTCTAGATGAGCAAAAATTGTCTTGTTTTCAGAAAAAAAAGTCAAAATTAACTACATTTTTGCTTGAAACAAGCAAAATTATCTGCCAATGGGGTAAGAAAAATAATCTTGTTTTCTGGTTGAAATAAGATTTTTTTTTCTTACCCCATTGGCAGATTTTTTTGGCTTGTTCTAAGCAAAAACTCACTTAATTTTGACTTGTTTTTTCTTAAAACAAGAAAATTAGTTTTTACTTATCTAGAAAATCCTTCCTGATTCAAGAATTTTTAGATATTTTGGCTGGAATCAAGCTAGAAAAGCATTTTTTGTAGTTGATGACCAAGGCACAAACAGTATTTTGTATGTGGGCCATTCTACAGAATTGGTCCAAAATCAAAAAAATGTGTATGTGTGCAAATTGTATAATATCCAACACTGTAAAAAATGCTTTTCTAGCTTAGTTTTTTTTTTTTGTTTCCAGCCAAAATATCTAAAATCAAGAAGGATTTTCTAGATGAGTAAAAATTATTTTCTTGTCTTCAGAAAAAACAAGCTTAGAACGAGCTAAATAATCTGCCAATGGGGTAAGAAAAAAAATATTATTTCAAACAGAAAACAAGATTATTTTTCTTCCCTCATTGGCAGATTATTTTGCCTGTTTTTCAAGCAAAAATGCACTTCATTTTAACTTGTTTTTTTTTTTTTCTTCTGAAAACCAGACAATAACTTTTGCTCGTCTAGAAAATCCTTCTTGATTTAAGAATTTGTAGATATTTTGGCTGGAAACAAGACTAAAAATCTAAACTAGAAAAGCATTTTTTGCAGTGAAGGTACACATTTTTAGTAACTGCAGTTAATTGTCGTATTGTATTTTTAAATTGTTTTGGAATATTTGTCCTCTCCCTAAATTTGTCTCTACTGAAACACAATAATATATCATTTAAAAAGAAGGGATATAGTGAAGAGTTTGCTTACATCTACATTGTGTATATATATATATATATATATATATATTTATTTGCTATTTTATAAAAAAAATAATTCAGAGGTAAATCAATAACAGTTACATGTTTAACAATATTTCAAGTGTGATTTATGAGATTTGTTTTATTTTGAATTTTCATTGTAAAAGTCAAAAAGTTGCTCACACTGATTTCAAAGTTAAGGATTCATCAGTGTGAATATACATTTTTTGACAAAACATCCCATGTTTCGGTCGTGACTGCACATTTTTAGTAGTGACAGTAATATTTTGGCAGCGACAACATTTGACTTGAAAACTAACACTGCAAAAAATGCTTTTATTATTTAGACTTGGTCTCGTTTCCATCCAAAATATCTAAAAATGTTTAAATCAAGAAGGATTTTCTAGATGAGTAAAAATTCTCGTCTTGCTTTTAGAAAAAAAAAATCTAAATTAAGTGCATTTTTGCTTGAAACAAGCAAATTAATCTGCCAATGAGGTAAGAAAAAATTATGTTTTCTGATTGAAATTTTTTTGCTCACCCCATTGGCAGATTATTTAGCTTGTTCTAAGCAAAAACTCACTTAATTTTGACTTTTCTTAAAACAAGACAATAATTTTTACTTGTCTAGAAAATCCTTCTTAATGAAAAAAATTGTAGATATTTTGACTGAAAACAAGACAGTAAGAAAAGCGTTTTTTACAGTGTGAATACTTAAATGCTTTTTGGATGTGTTTTTTGTTTGTGGGACAGCAGTTTGCACCAATTCTATACAATGACCCATATAATAGGATTTATTTAGCATATATGTGATTTATGCAGCTGATGGTAACAAAAGTTTAATTTTATAGCCATTTTTTTTTGGCCATAAACAGTTTTGCTATAAAGTCTTCCTCAAGACCTGCCTTACTATCACATACCATTTTTTTTTACAAACTACAATTTATCTTAAACATTCTCAACTTCTTAAAAATATTTTTGTGAATCCAGCCTCGATGCTGCTACACTGCAAAAAATACTTTTCTAGCTTAGATTTTTTGTCTTGTTTCCATCCAAAATATCTAAAAATTGTTGAATCAGGAAGGATTTTCTAGACAAGTAAAAATTATTTTCTTGTTTTCAGAAAAAAACAAGTCAAAATTAAGTGAGTTTTTTCTTAGAACAAGCCAAAAAATCTGCCAATGGGGTAAGAAAAAAAAAATCTTATTTCAACCAGAAAACAAGATTATTTTTCTTACCCCATTGACAGATAATTTTGCTTGGTTCAAGCAAAAATGTAGTTAATTTTGACACTTTTTTTCTGAAAACAAGACAATTTTTACTCGTCTAGAAAATCCATCTTGATTTAAGAATTTTTAGATATTTTGGCTGGAAACAAGACAAAAAATCTAAGCTAGAAAAGCATTTTTTGCAGTGTAAAGAGGATCCAGTGCAGCAGCAGTGTGCTGATGTCTGATGTCTGATGTCTATGTGTTTGTGTTTGTCTAGAGGAGCGATGTCTGGATGAAGAGACATACATCAAAGCTCTCCTGGAGCTCAACCCCAGTGCAGAGTGGGTCATTAAATCCGTCCAGCACTGACCAAGGCATGCCAATCAACCCTTCACGCCACGCGCCTTACGGTCCACAGACAGAGCACTAAAGGGAAAGCAGGAGGACTAACACGAGCGATCTGAATATATTTCCCCTCCTCTGACATACATTCAGCCTCATCCTCTGGCACTGCTCAAACTAAACAAACCGCACACCTCAAACACTAGAACATACACAGATATGGATTTCAGGAGATGTTCGGGTAGCAGTTGCATGAACATCAATCATAGTAGAAGCCAAAAAAGCTGATAGTGATTTATTGTGGTTTGGCTCTTTAGCACATTTGAAACGCTTGTGGAGGATTGCTGAAGGAGGTACAACAATAGGGCAACAATAACCAGGCTTTCTCAAAAAAACTCAGAAAAGTCTCCAGGTCATATTTCAGCCTAGATGAAAAAAACCTGTATGTGGAGAAATGTAGCCTGATTTTAAGACTTTCGCATTGTGATATTTTCATCATAATTAAACACATTTCCACTCTTTGCAACGGCCAAAAAATCTCATTAGGCATCTGGAATTTTTTGTTGTTGTTGTAATTCTCATTCACATTACATTCTCACTACCGTTGAAGGAGTGAATACTTCACCATTTCAATAATATATTGTGTTTTTACACTGCAAATAATGATTTTCATACTTCAAAAATAAATCAAAACGGGTTTTCTAGACGAGTAATTTTTTTTTTTTTTTTTTAAGTCAAAATTAAGTGAGTTTTTGCTTAGAACAAGCAAAAATGTATTTTTTCAAACAGAAAACAAGATTGTTTTTCTTACCCCATTGGCAGATTATTTTACTTGTTTCAAGCAAAAATGCGCTTAATTTTTTTCTTTCTTTAAACAAGACCATTTTTACTCGTCTAGAAAATCTTTCTTGATTTAAGAATTTTTGGATATTTTAGCTGGAAATGACAAAAAATCTAAGTAAGAAAAGCATTTTTTGCAGTGCATATTTAAATTATATATGATGATGATCTTAATTATGAAAAACAATGCTACAATGCAAATAATGATGAGTCTTTTTTATATATATATATATATATATATATATTATATCTGTGTAATTTATTAAAGAAAAAAATGCTTAATTAACTGGTTATTTTTTCTTTTGGAGTTAAACATGACCCAGTTCTTTACGGGTTTTACAAGATGCACCCAAACACAAATCTCTTTCACACTGCAAAAAATGCTTTTCTTGCTTAGATTTTTTTGTCTTTTTTCCATTTAAAATATCTAAAAATTCTTAAATCAAGAACTATTGTCTAGACTGATAAAAATTATTGTCTTGTTTTCAGAAAAAAACAAGTGAAAATTAGGTGCATTTTAGCTTAAAACAAGCAAAATAATCCACCAATGGGATGAGAAAAATAATTTGTTTTCTGTTTGAAATAAATTATCTTACCACGTTGGCAGATTATGTTGCTTGTTCTAAGCAAAAACGCTCTTCATTTTGACTTGTTTTTTTTCTGAAAACAAGAACATTTTTACTTGTCTAGAAAATCCTTCTTGATTTAACAATTTGTAGATGTTTTGGCTGGAAACAAGACAAAAAAATCTAAGTAAGAAAAGCATTTTTTGTAGTGCATATTTAAATGATATATATATATATTGCGTAAAATATTGTCTCGGACAAGTGAAGTACTGAGGTACACCTACATTTCAAGTTTCTTAAACCTTTGTTTCCATGCAAATGATCTCTTAGTATTGTAGCAGTCTTTGCTTTAAATCAGTCTCCTGACTCCAGTCTTACATTAGCTCTCACTGCCAATAAACATTTGCGCTCTATTATGTTCAGTTGCTCCCAGGGATCTTGGATGTACTTTTTTTTTCATGTTGGAAAAAATAATTCAAGTCAGATGATATTGTCTATCTGTAAAGGATTCATGACTAAAAAACAGGAATCAAGTTTCTCAACTAAACACAGACCTCATAAAGTACTTCAAAGGAGGGAAACACTTGGCACTTAAGCTGACCTTGTCTGTTGTTATTTACAATGATGCAGATGTTATTTCAATGAGTAGTTTTGAGCTGTGATTTTTTATTTTTTACTGCTACGTCTAATGCTGATGTCATGCCTTTATTGTGCTGGAAACTGTGAATATGGCCGAAAATGATTGTTGCTGTATGTTTTAATGCTTCTAAAATAACCACTAAATGTTTTTGTAAATAAATGCCTAATTCCTCATCTCTGTCCTCTGGATTTTGTGCAAAAAATGCAAAAAATTGCTTTTCTTATTTAGTATATTTGTCTTGTTTTCTAGTCAATATATATATATATATATATATATATAAAATCTTAAATTAAGATGCGTTTATTAAATAAGCAAAATTACATAAGATTTTTAGTCTTGTTTCCAGGGGGAAAAAACTCAATTAAGTGCATTTGGCTTAAAATAAGTACAATTATCTGTCAGCGGGGTTAGTAAAATACTGTTGTTTTTAGAATATTTTACTTACCCCACTGGCAGCACTGCAAAAATACTTTTTTTTTTTTTTTGTCTTGTTTCCAGCCAAAATATTTAAAAATTCTTAAATCGGGAAGGATTTTCTAGATGAGTAAAAATTATCTTGTTTTTTTTTTCATTTTGACTTTTTTTTTTTTTTTCTGAAAGTAAGACAATTTTTACTCATCTAGAAAATTATTCTTGATTTAGGATTTTTGCAGTGAGATAATTTTACTTGTTTCCAGGGGGAAAAAACGAATTAAGTGCAATTTGCTTAAACAAGACTAAATATCTTATGTGATTTTGCTTATCTAGTAAATACATCAATTTAAGAATTTTTTAAAATTTTGATTAGAAACAAGGGAAAAATACTAAGTAAGATAAGCCATTTTTTGCAGTGGATGAGCCACTAAAAAAATGATTAATTGATAAGTACAGTAGTTGAAATCGATTCATTTTAGCTACATTTTAATAAATTTTGTTGACTAACTTTCAGCTTTTTTTTTTTTTTTACTTAAATGCAGCTAAAATAAATTGATTGCAACCCCTTACCACTTAAATTCATTGAATCATTTTTGTCAGTGCTGTGAGGAATATAGAAAAGCACTGTAGAAAAGATCCTATAAACTGCTTGCTGGAGCTTGGAGAAGTCATTGAGGAGGACTTTTGTTCAACCCCAAGAATGTTCTTCCCTTACCAAAAAGAAGTATACTTCAAGTTTATTTTATTAAACATACTTAAGTAAAGTTCCAAGTATATTGTATTTATATAGTGTATTTTTAAGTATATTTTATGGAGTAAGTATACAAATATCAGTGTACTAGTAGTATACTTTTAAGTGTACTATTTCAATACTCTTTTTAGTATATAAAAGTATACTTTAAGTATAGCAGTAGTAAACTTTGAGTACACAACTAGTTTACATCTACGTTTTAAGTTTGAACTGCATGTATGCTAAAAGTGAACTTATAGGTATACTGATATGATTAAATACATTTTATGCATTTTTGTACACTTTAAAGTATAGTCTCAGTAAAATTCTAGTTTAGTTGTTTTATACTGCAAATATACTCATAAGTTTTCTTTAAGTGAACTTTACTTGATATTTTAAGTATACTACTTTGTCCCTATTTAAGTATTAATTTGTATATATTTTGTTATATGAATATCTGAACATACAAAACATCAAAAGAATATATCCTTGTAAACAAAAATTAAAAAAAAAATATTCTAGCTTCATGCATTCTTTTTTTTATAAACACTTGAATGTTTTCATGAATAAAAAATAAACGAATAAATAACATCTTGAATAAAAAAAAAATGCATGTTCTTCAAAATGTAGATGGAGTTGATCAACACCCCAAAGCTTGACAGTCATTATGACCTCTTCATGGGTCAACATTTTATTCCATAACGTTAAACAGTTTTCCATATCTATGGTTTTGATGCTGTTTTATGTCTGACGATTGTGTTAGATCACATGTGGAAGCATCTGTCGTTTCAGCTTCTTCTTCACTTGTGTTTTGTAAATTCGATACAGAAGATGTGCAATTTAAACTTTTTCAAAGTATAAGTCGAGTATACTTAAATGTCATTTTAAGTATATTTCTGAGAAGTATATAAAGCACCTTTCTGAGAAATACATAAAAAGTAGACAAAGTATAACAAGACATGTTTGAAGGATGAAGGTCCGATTTTAATAGTTACATTAGACTGTAAACATTCAGCAAGACATTTGATATGGAAAATATGTGATTTAAAAAAACCTTAAACCTCAGACCCTTTTAAATAAATAAAAACAATGAAATACACTATAGTCTTCAGCAGTTCTGACACAGATTGCCATGCACTGACCTACAAACAGCCATTACATTAATGCAACAAGAATAATGCAGATTGTTTGTAATATTGCAAATCAGGCCAAAAACAGTTGAAGCAATGAAACATTAAAATTATGCATGATTTTGCTTATTATAAATAAAATGTGCATATTAAACATATTTGATCTAAACTTGATCATTGTTGATATATGCTGTTTGGGAGGAGGATTGGTAGAGGATTGATTTGTGCATGTCCAAACCTGACCTGTTACAGTTCCTTGCTTTGTGTCAATAATGTGAACAAATACTCTATATTCAACTGTGGACATTTGTTTCAAAGAACATGCCGTCTTTGTTTTCTACATGATAAGAACGTGCTTGCGGCGGTGTGATTGCACAGTGGCTTGTAATGCGTGTGTGTACTGATGAAACGGTGTCTGAACGCAGTGTGGCGCAGACAGCTGTCCACCTCTCATGAACTCACACACAGCATCCAACATGGCCTTCAGCTGGGCTTTATCTGCAGAGAGAGATTTCAAACAGAAGAAACCCTCAGACTCAGAACATCAAGATGTGAAACTTTAAGCAGTTTCATCATATTCATTCAACCCTTTATGTGAATTTTAGTAGCTCTAAGTGTTGTATTGATGGTTTACCTTCTTTGTGTTTTCTTTTCCAATGCGTCAGCCAGAAGCCCTTCAGAGTCACATTGTGGAATATAAAGGATTTCTGCATGGAAATGGAATATAAAAGTTTGGGTATATGAAGTCTGTATTTATAATACATTATAAGGGTATTCTTAAGGCATTATAATAAATGCATAATGCATTATATAAAAAAATGTTATAATATGTTATATCATCTCATGAATAATCATAACAACAACTATAATGCATTATAATACGTATTTAGGGTTACACAGCAAAAAAAAAAAAAAAAATGCTTTTCTTACTAAGATTTTTTTGTCTTGTTTCCAGCCAAAATATCTAAAGATTCTTAAATCAAGAAGGATTTTCTAGACGAGTAAAAATTAATGTCTTATTTTCAGAAAAAACAAGTCAAAATTAAGTGTTTTTTCTTGAAACAAGCACAATAATCTGCCAATGGGGTAAGAAAAATAATATTGTTTTCTGTTTGAAATAAGAATTTTTTTTTCTTACCCCATTGGCAGATTATTTTGCTTGTTCTAAGAAAAAAAATCACTTAATTTTGGCTTGTTTTTTCTGAAAACAAGAAAATAATTTTTACTCGTCTAGAAAATCCTTCTTGATTTAAGAATTTGTAGATATTTTGGCTGGAAAGGAGACAAAAAATCTAAGTAAGATGCCGTGTATAACTTTTAAGAGCATGATTATTTTATAACACACAATGAACACCATATGAGATCTACTTTTCTGTATCATATTACATTTATTTTTTACATTTTATTACATTTTATTTTGATGGTCCCCTTAGTCTATTGACTATAAGCAACTTTACAACTACATATTAACTAACACTCACTAGAGTATTAGTAGACTTAAGGTTAGGCTAAGTAGAAGGTTCATGTACTCACAAAGTTACTTATAATCAGTTTGTCTTTTGGGGAACCATCAAAATACAGTCTTAGCATATATATAATTATTTCTAGCTGACATGCAGTTGCAGAGCTATTTATCAACAGCTGTCTAAAGGGTACCATCAAAATAATCGAATTGATATTACAATACAAAAATAGTTCAAAGCAAATGTATCATATTATACAGTCATCTGTTCGATACCAGATTTTATGGCAGTTTGAGAAAAAAATATTATCATTATTATTACTTATGTCTGCTTTAAGTAAAGTATCAAGTAAAATGGCAAGATATGAGACTTATAATACATTAAAACTATAAGAAGTATAATGCATTATAACTTAAGTGGATGCGACGTGTTTATTGTGTTATAAATCATCATACTCTTAAATGCTATAACCACAAAAAATATATATTAATCATTATTACATATTATAAGTTTTTTATAATGCATTATGCATTCATTACAATGCCTTAAGAATACCCTTATAAAATATTATATATATGGGCTTCATAGAAAGTGTTACCAAAGTTTGTTTCATAAACAGGAATATTCCAGTTTCAAGTCGATTACACAGAAAATAAAATACTGCACTTGAAGATCATAAACTCACAGCAGGGATCTGGAGGGGTCTTTTGGCCATCCCTCCGTATGTGACCATCGTGCCTCCATAACTGAAAAAAACAAGAGGACTTTTGTCAACACCCTCTCATTAATCACAATCATCTTCTTAGAAACTACTGGAAAACAATAAGCATGACACTTACTCGAGATTAGACAACACAAGTCCTCCGCTCAAGCCTCCAACACAGTTCAAGCCCAGTTTAGGTTTGGGAACCTCCTAAGAAAAATGTCTGTGTTTAAGTAATTCTGTAGAAATCACTTCATCAAGTTGCAAAAGAGCAGAATCCCTCACCTCAAAGACCTGATGAAGCCCTGTTGACATCACTTCCTCTTCTGTCAGCACATAATCAGCTCCCATTGACCGAAGCTCATCGATCAGCTCAGCACAGTTTGGTCTGAGTTCAAGAAACAGTTTGACAAATCCATTATATGGGGCTTCAGACCACATGGGATTATTACAAAGTACTTCTTCTTCTGGAACGGATTCATTGCCTGTTGCTTCTGCTCTAAAGGTCTTCTATACCTGTCTCTGATGATGTTAATGGTTTTCAGGCCTAGTGCTGAAGCGATTTGAATCACAGCCTGTCCCACAGCACTGTTAGAGGCGTTCTGAATCACTGTACAACCTACAGACACACAGACCATAACAAATCTCTGATAGCCATGGGTTTTAGTAAAATAGAGTAAAATAGGTTTCATACCAGGGGTGAGTGTTTGAAAGTCGTGCAGCATTCTGTACGCAGTGCAGGGGTTTACGAAGATTGTGGCGGCACCCAAAACAGAGATGTCTTTAGGAACAGAGATGAGCTCATCTTCTTCACACACAGCGCCTGTCCTCCATGTACCTGATACACACACAAATGCACAGTCACTAAAAAGAAATACACAGTTCTAGATGCCATAGCGGATTGGTTTTAGTTGCATAAGCAGCCAGTGAACATTTTAGAAACCCTCCACCTTCCCCAGTTCCACTTGTATCTGCTACGGGGTATTTCATATTTAGTGGGGGTAATTTCTTGTATGTTATACTGAATGTGCAGCAGCAGCATTTCTTACATGCTCACTCTTTTTGGACCCATTACCACCTTGTAAAATGGCTCAATTTTGCAGTTGGTTAAAAGCACAATATGTAAGATTTTTTGATTAAAATATCTAAATACCACTAGAACAGCGCTGTATATTTTGCTGACTTGTGTACTTAAATGATCCCAAATGTTTCAAAGAAAATTTAAATCCAGAGAAATACGCAATTTCTGTGGAACGGAGCATCATACATCCTAGTTTTCCCGGTTTTATTTTGTGGAAAGCATGAAAACCCCAAAGACACTGCAAAAAAAAAATTCTTATTAAAATTTTTGCCTTGTTTCCAGCCAAAATATCTAAAAGTTTTAAAATCAAGAAGGATTTTCTAGATGAGTAAAAATTATTGTCTTGTTTGAAAAAAAAATTAAGTGCGTTTTTGCTTGAAACAAGCTAAAAAAATCTGCCAATGGGGTAAGAAAAATAATCTTGTTTTCTATTTGAAATTAGATTTTTTGCTTACCACATTGGCAGATTATTTTGCTTGTTCTAAGCGAAAACTCACTTAATTTTGACTTGTTTTTTTCTGAAAACAAGAAAATAATTTTTAATTGTCTAGCAAATCCTTCTTTATTTAAGAATTTGTAGATATTTTGGCTGGAAACGAGACAAAAAAAATCTAAGTAAGAAAAGCAGTTTTTGCTGTGCAGGTGAAGAACACAGAGAGTAGCATTGTATTGTAAATGTATCTAGTATAAAACAGTGCTGTTTCACCTCACATACGCAGGACCAGAAGACGTAGAAGCAGTCAACTGTGGAATAATAAAAGCTCTGCTGCTTTTGAGCCATGTATCGTGCTTTATTAGCAATCGCTCCAGCGTCCTTGTTTTACTTCCACGACTTTCAACCCCACCCTGCTTCATACTACAATGACCTTAATAAGTCTTTAATACATTAGTTCATCAATTGACATGATTTCTGTTGATTTCATGATGTTTGTTTTGAATATGCGCCCTCTAGCTGTGAAAACATACATATTGTGTCTTTAACATGCTGTCAATTGCAAGTGCTGTATTTTTGTGGACGATCCCTCCAGTTCAGAATATTGGATCAGATCTATTGTCCATTTACAAGGCCACACTAAGGAAAAATAGATGCAGGTTCCCTGGCTTGTATAGCTCATAAGGTCAGCAATGCCCACTTCACGAGAGGCATGGCTTCTTCCAGAGCATGGTCAAATGGTGTGTCCTTTTAGGACGTATGCCTGGCTGATTCCTACCAAATACTCTAGCTTCCCATGTGCTTTCTGTGCAAAAGAGCTAAGTCTGTGCTTGCACTGGCCATTGCAAAGTCATCTTCCCAACCCCTGTTGTGAAGTACTTGTGCAGCCTTTCTCCCCAGTTGACACCACAGAATACTACCATATTATACCATTTCTGTTTTGTTATATGAAGAGCTCAGTTGAAAAAGCCTCTAAGTACGTCTGACCTTTTTCTTTATACTTAGCATTTCTTTCTGTCTACTTGTATAGGTTTCTATGTAAGTACTGGTACTTCAGAATGGGTTAAGGCTGGGATTTAGTGTTTTTAATGTGAAAGTACTTGTATTTGTGGCAAGCATTCACTCTGTGTGTTGATCACATTTTTGACCAAGATGGGTTTTAGAGGCTTTTGCATTGGGACTCTTCATATGTTGGTATTGCCGTTGCGAACATCCCGCTGCTTGGTGTTATTT
The DNA here is from genome assembly GCF_049309525.1 of Garra rufa. NCBI lineage: Eukaryota > Metazoa > Chordata > Actinopteri > Cypriniformes > Cyprinidae > Garra > Garra rufa. Next base: position 1,163,798 of record NC_133373.1, on the reverse strand, counting down.
TCTACACCTCGGGTTCAAGTTCAATAACTTGAGTTTCCCACAACATCAGCTACCTACGCAATGCTGAGAAACCACAACTGAAAGTGAGTGTCTCTGGTAACATATGTAACCTCATTTCCCTGAGAAACTGGGAATGAGACATTGTGTAGCATGTCACATGACTGTGCTTGAATTTCAGAATGAGGACATTGCTCTGAATCATACATAAAGGCTTGGAGGTAATGGCATTCAGCGACTGCTTATATTTATGTCTAATTCCCTATATCTTAGGGAACCGAGGATACATTTATAACCAGAGACGTTTTTATTTACGTTTCTATGCTATTGCACTGTATAGAATTTCCAAAACACAAGTAAAGAAGAAACTGAAACAACAGATGCTTCCACATGTAATCTTTCACAATCGTCAGTCATAAAACAGCATCAAAACTATAGATATGAAAAGCCGTGTAACGCTATGAAATAAACGTCGATCCATGAAGAGGTAATATTGATAAAATAATGATAAAAAACAATGCATGAAGCTAGAATAAAATGTTTTTGTTTACAAGGATATACCCTGTTCTTTCTTTTCATGTTTTGTATGTTCAGATATCCATATAACAAAATATATACAAATTAATACCTAAATAGGGACATAGTAGTATACTTAAAGTAGGATGTAAAGTTCACTTAAAGCTAAACTAGACTGAGACTACACTTCAAAGTGTACTAAAAATGCATAAAAAAGTTTTTAATAGTAACTACATCTATAAGCTTAGCATACTCGCAGTATAAACCGAAAACATAGATGTAAACTAGGTGTGTACTCAAAGTTTACTGCTGTTATACTTAAAGTATACTTTTATATTTGAGTCCCAAGGAGTATTAAAATAGTATGCTTAATAGTATACTACTAGTACACTAGTATACACAAAGTACTGTATACTTAAAATATACTTGAACTTAGTTAAGTATACTTAATAAACTTGAAGTATACTTCCTTACAATCAAGGATTTCATTGCAATGCACTAGGAAATACACACATTTTGCAAATGTTGCCTTCAAGGTTTTGATGTATTTTTTAATCCATAAACAGAAACACTAAATATCTCCTTACCAAAGCCAGCAAATATAGGCAGGACCCAATCACCAGGTCTGAGAGATGTGACATCTCTGCCCACCTCTATCACTTCACCCACCCCTTCATTTCCTCCCACCGCTGGGAGAGGACACAAGATCGGGTACGAACCTATGGAGACAAGACCAATGGTTTGCTACAGTCAGTTCACCATGTTCAGCTTTCATCACTCCAAAGACTAGAATAGATTTAACCATCACTTGACTGAAAGGATGCAAACAGACATGAAATTATACAAGTGGTGGCTTTACCCTGGATCATGTTCATGTCTGCAGGATTGACGGGTGCCGCGAGCATCTGGACCCTCACAGAACGATCACCCACTGGTGGCAACAGCAGCTGCTCCATCCTGAAGAGAAATGATGAGTCAATGAGTGTTATTCAGAAGTGTCCTGCAGTTAATCCTGTGTTTGGCAAAGAGCATAACGGGGAGTCAGTGTGAAGATACAATAAAAACCTTAACAACAAGAGGATGATTCAGATTGTTGGATCATGGTGTAAAAAACATCATTTCCAAATTTCATAATCTCAGATGAAATTACTTTGGCATAATCCCAAATAAATTTAGCAATCATCAGTGTTGGGGTAACGCATTACAAGTAACACATGTTACATAATAATATTACTTTTTCCAAGTAACTAGTAAAGTAATGCATCACTTTTTAATTGACAAGAAAATATCTGAGTTACTTTCCCCCCATTTATTGATTAAAAGCTCTCCTGTCCCCATGTTGAGAGAAATTGTAAGATGTTACTTTAGTTCTAAATGTGAACATGCATTAATTCATCTCACTCACTAAAAAAAGATACAGTGTTCTTCAAAATGAATAAAATCAGTAAAATTCAATGCAAACCTGCAATAATTAAATATGTTAAAAAATACAAATATCTTTTATGTATTTAATCCCATTTTATTAACCGATGTCTTTGCTGCCGACCTTCGATGATCCAATTCATCCATACTAATAAGCAAAAATTACTCAAGATAATCTAACATTTGTTTTCCTTTTTTATTGCTGAAGAGTTGACATTTTTTCTTCTTCGGTCTACTGTACAGACGTCAATCTACTTTTCTCTAAGCCTGAGGCTTTTGCTGTGAAAGGCTTTTACATTTGACAAAAATAGTACTTTTTATATTAAAAACAAACAAGCAAGCCCTGGCCAGATTTCAAAAGTAACACAAAAGTAATGTAACACCTTACTTTTCATACAAAGCAACATAAAAAGTAACGTAATTAGTTACTTTTTAGGGAGTAACTCAATATTGTAATGTGTTTCATTTAAAAGTAACTTTCTCAACACTGGCAATAAACTATTATTTTTATTTCTCAGATCACAAATTCGTCATTATAATTCAGACCACTGATCATTGCAGTACAACCACTGCTATGAACTTACATAAGCATATAAGTCTGATATGTTCATACCTCACAGTTTCGATGTTATGTGAGTGTTCTCTGTAAACTAAAGCTGAGCAGTGGTGAGTGGCTCTCCACGCTGTAGAGCATCTCTGTCGGTTTCTCAGGAGGATCGTCCCATCATGGAGGGCTCTGTGAAGCAGACTTCTGATGAGCATGACTCGTTCTCTTCTGCTGTCCTCTGCTTTGAGTTAAAAGGTTGTCAGGGATCTGACATTGTTGAAAAAAAGTGTACTTCCTTATTTATTTTTTTTCACTGTTGTAATCCCAGACTCTGAGTGGTGAGGAAACAAACCACAGTGCACTCATAGTTTTATAGTTCTGCTTTCAGTTTTTTTTTGACAGGAAACCACACCAATTTAACAGATTTTTATGAACACAATTTTTTTTTTGTCATTCGTGTAATGCATGAGTGACATAATACAGTATGTAAACATCGCTAAATTCTCTGTAAATGTAAAGTAAGAAGAGTTATAGTGAAACAAAAAAATTCTATTCCTCTTCAGATCAGACTGTGTGATGTCTATAAAAATAATTCATTTCATGATGCATTAAAATAAAAGCGGTCTGAGAACTGATCCTTGTGGCACACCATGTCATACACTGCAAAAAAATGCTTTTCTTACTTTGATTTTTTGTCTCGTTTTCAGCCCAAATATCTAAATATTCTTAAATCAATAAAAAAATTCTGGACAAGAAAAAATGTTCTTGTTGTTAGAGAAAATGAGTCAAAATTAAATGAGTTTTTGCTTAGAAATCTTATTTCATGCAGAAAACATTATTTTGCTTGTTTCAGGCAAAAACACTTAATTTCTTGATTGTAAGAATTTTTAGATATTTTGGTTGGAAACAAGACAAAGAAAAGTAAGAAAAGCATTTTTTTGCAATGCATATCATATTTCCCAAAGTGACCTGAGAAACAGCCTGAAACTAAACTTTATCCTGACCTGTCCTACGTACCAGCATTTTGTTTTTCATGAATATTCTCATCTAATAGTGCATTTATCTTGTCCTCAACTTCTAAACTTTTAAAAGTATAAATATTAATGACCCTCTGGAAGATGAACTAATTCATGAACTTTAATGGTTATTTCGACACAGTGTAAGGAAACACAGAAAACCAGATCAAGTGCCATCAGAGGGGATATTTCTTTATTTTGAAATACTGGACATTACACAGTAGATGTAATCACTCCATGCAAAAACACACACCGAGACCTCAGAGAAAAAAAAATGTGTCTCAGGTCTGGACAAAAGGCCTCTTTCCATGAATGTGTAGTTCATGTCTGTCATATGATTTCTTTGGCTCTCAGATAAAGTATGTTGCTCCTCATACATAGAGCTGACCTAATTTTTCAAATGTGGTTTGATCATTTAGATCTGTTTGAACTTTCCTACATCTGACTTTTCATTTTCAAAAAGCATGTCTGTGTTATTTTTGGGCAAGTCAATTCATTGTGAACAGATTGCAATTCCTTAATTTATATAAATTTTTATATAAGTGCAACCTTTCTGATTACAGTTATGAATTATTAGAGCAAGGCACAAACATGTTTTGTTTTTGTTTCATTATCAATATAATGTTCTGTATCAGGTGTCAATGTAGTCCCACTTTAAAAATCAGCAGACATCGCTCTCCATGTAATGAAGTATGATATTGTGTTAACTGATTATAAAGCTTGTTGATGATGTTATGATGAATATATGAGGGTGTTGTTTGTTTAGACCTGTTTGATATGGGTGACATTTGAAAGGTCTCAGCAGAAATGAAAGTCTTGCGGCTGAGTGTAGCCTACAGTTCTATAGTTTGAGTTGCTGAACTATCAATGTGTGTCTTTCTAAACAATACAATCCTGATTTCTCCTGATCCTTTTAGCTGTGTAAGACGAAGTTGTGCTTTTTACCACAGTTTCTTCAGATCAGAGTTTTGGTTTTAGGTCCTTTAACACAAAAATGCACAGATACACTGAAAAAAAATTTTTTTTCTTACTTAGATTTTTTGTCTTTTTTCCAGCCAAAATATCTAAAAAAAATCTTGAATCAGGAGGATTTTTTAGACAAGTAAAAATTATCATCTCATTTTTAGTAAAAACAAGTCATATACTCGTCTAGAAAATCCTTCCTGTTTTAAGAATTTTTAGACATTTTGGCTGGAAACAAGACAAAAAAAAATTAAGTAAGAAAAGCATTTTTTGCAGTGTAGTCTGAAAACTAACTACAGCATAAAAAATTGGTAACACCTGACACTGCAAAAATGCTTTTCTAGCTTAGATTTTTTTTTTTGTCTTGTTTCCAGCCAAAATATCTAAAAATTCTTAAATCATAAAGAATTTTCTAGACAAGTAAAAATGATTTTCTTGTTTTAAGAAAAAAAATAAAATAATCAAAATTAAGTGTGTTAGAACAAGCAAAAGAATCTGCCAATGGAGTAAGCAAAAAATCTTATTTCAAACAGAAAACAAGATTACTTTTCTGACCCCATTGGCAGATTATTTTGCTTGTTTGAAGCAAAAACACTCTTAATTTTGACTTGTTTTTTTCTTAAAACAAGAAAATCATTTTACTTGTCTAGAAAATCCTTCATGATTTAAGAATTTTTAGATATTTTGGCTGGAAACAAGACAAAAATAAAAATAAATCAAAGCCAGAAAAGCATTTTTTTGCAGTGTACAATAAGGTTTCTTCTGTTTATATTGGTTAACTCCATTAGTTAACATGATCTACCAGAGCAAACATGAACTAACACAGAACAGTTGTATTTTTATTGACTAACAACACAGATCATTTCATATTGTAATGTATTTCTCATTGTTAGTTCATGTTAGTGCCTAAACTAATGGTTCCTTATTGCAAAGTGTTACCGAAAGTTTTATTTTATTTTAACCCATTTGACTGGGTTTGTCTTTAATCTTTGGTTTTTCCAGCTGTTTGTTTTTTAATATTGCTTGTGTTATTTGGTCATAAGCGGGACAGCCAGCACTTTAGTTTAGCTCAGAATATTTTTGATTTTCATTCAAGAACTGATTGACTCTGATTGAAGGTGAGAGTGTGTGTGTTTAACTAGCAGGGCAGGTGAGAGGTTGAACTCCTTTGAGCTCCTGGACTTTGTTCATCTGGACCTCCAGGGTCTTCCCAGCTTTAGTGATCTTCACATTTCTCATGCAGCCTTTAAACGGTGTGTTTATAGTGAGTCCAAACTGCTTCAGACCCTCTGCAACAAACACAGACAAGATCTCAGTCATTCAGCTTTCAGAATACATTCAAACTAATCCAGTTAAGTGAATGCGTCTGTCTGCTAAGATGAAAGAAAAAATAAAAGCTTTAAAAACATTCATCTACATTTTAATGAAAACTGAAACTTTTAAGTGTCTGTTTCTAATTTCAAGTGTTGAATTTTCCAGAACTTTATTGTCCCAGACTTCTAACTTCTCCTCTACATTACAAAGACTTCAAATCAATAGAAATCCACTTAGAGCTAAATAAATAAACAAAAACAAAACACATTTAAAAAATCATTTTCAATGCATTTGGTATTTGTAAATGCTGTTTTATTAACAAATTCTACTCCCAGTATAGCTGTCATTACTTTAAAAGAGTAGTTCAGTTCCAGAACAAAAATTTAAAGATAATGTACTCCCTTGTCATCCAAGATGTTCATGTCTTTCTTTCTTCAGTCACAAGAAATTATGTTTTTTGAGGAAAACATTTTAGGATTTTTCTTCATATAGTGGACTTCTATGGTGCCCAGAGTTTGAACTTCCAAAATGCAGTTAAAATGCAGCTTCAAAGGACTCTAGATGATCCCAGCCGAGGAAGGAGGGTCTTATCTAGTGAAACAATTGTTTGTTTTTTTTAAATCACAGTTTATATACTTTTTAACTTCAAATGCTCGTTTTGTCTAGCTCTGCCTGAACTCTGTGTATTACTGTTCAAGTCAGTTAGGGTATGTCGAAAACTCCCGTCTCATCTTCTCCCTCAACTTCAAAATCCTCCTAAATTACTGTTCTACCTTTTTTTGTTAAGGGTGTTTGATCTTTGCATGTTCACTTTGCAAACACTGGGTCGGTACTTCTGCAGCGATGTAGGTTTTGAAATTATTTTTAAGTGCAGAGAAAATAAGATGGGAGTTTTTCCACATACCCTAACTGTCTTGAACTGGAAAAGACAAGAAGAGCGTTTGAGGTTAAGAAGTATATAAATTGTAATAAAAAAAACAACAAAAAAAACATTGTTGCTAGATAAGACCCTTCTTCCTCAGCTGGGATCATTTAGAGTCCTTTGAAGCTGCTTTTAAACTGCTTTAGAAGTTCAAACTCGGGGCACCATAGAAGTCCACTATATGGAGAGAAATCCTGAATTTAAAAAACATAATATCTTTATGACTGAAGAAAGAAAGACATGACCGTCTTGGGTGACAAGGGGGTGAGTACGTTATCTGTAAAAAAAAAAATCTGGAAGTGAACTTCTACTTTAAGCTTTTTAAGATATTTTTTTGTTGTTTACAATATAAATTAGGAATATTACGATTTGTCAGAAGCTTTATTAAGTGTCATCATCATCTCTATGTGTTGAGATTTTTAAAAAATAAATTCTATCTTTAATAAAATAATTTTTATTTCTTTCTATTTTTAAGTTACTTTTGCCTGTTAACTTGTTGATAACTCCACGGCTTATTTTTATTTCCAAATCACGAATGAATGATTCTTAACTATGACACCATGATAACACACTGCAAAAAATGCTTTTCTTCCTTAGACTTTTTAGTCTTGTTTCCAGCCAAAATATCTAAAAATTCTTAAATCAAGAAGGATTTCCTAGACAAGTAAAAGTTTATTTTCAGAAATTTTCAGAAGAAACAAGTCAAAATTAAGTGCGTTTTTGCTTGAAACAAGCAAAATAATCTGCCCACAGGGTAAAAAAAAAAAATCTTGTTTTCTGTTTGAAATTAATTTTTTTTGCTTACCCCATTGGCAGATTATTTAGCTTGTTCTAAGCAAAAACTCACTTAATTTTGAATAGTTTTTTTTCTGAAAACAAGACAATAATTTTTACTCGTCTAGAAAATCCTTTTTGATTTAAGAATTTTTGGATATTTTGGCTGGAAACAAGACAAAAATCTAAGTAAGAAAAGCATTTTTTGCAGTGCAGAGTTTGATTGACGTACCGGGGTATCCGCCCACATACACAGGGTCATTGGTATCGGCGGAGGCAGAGCGGACATCTGGACTTGCTGCCTCTGACTTCTTGCCATCCACGATGAGCTCCAGGCGGTGTTTCAGCTTGTGGGCGGAGACAGTGTGCCACTGTCCATCACAAAGCCCCGCCTCCGGATCCGGCTCATATACGGCTGTGAAGCGTCCCACTCCATTATCGGCATGGAATAAAAGCTACACCAACACACAAAAACACATTCAGAAATAAAGACCTTACCTTAACCTAACCTTACTTTAGCTCTTCAAAGGACCTGAGAATGATCAAATTTAGTCCGCTGTTTCGTACCTTTCCGTTGACAAGTTCAATACCCAGTCCGTCCATCTTCTGGCTACTGACGCCTAACAGAACGCCGCTGCTCTGGGACGTCCTGAACTCCAGATCCATAGACACGTCGTTACCCACTCGATATGTGTCCACTGTTCACACACACACACACACACACACACACACACACACACACACACACACACACACACACACACACACACACACACACACACACACACACACACACATTTCTATGTTTAAATCAGGGTTTCTGCAGATTTTAAGAATTTAAGACCTTTTATGAAATTTAAGACCTAAACCTGTAATGTAAATACACATTATATTACATAAATATCTATAATATTCAATGTCTTTAATGTAAAAAGAAAACTACATTTCATCACTGTCATGAACGATATTTATTACTACAATATACAGTGAACTTTTCACATCAGGAGACAATATTCTACACAAAATATCCTCACAAAGTGGTGTAAACAATTTATTCAGAAGCAATCTTTTCATCAGTGCTCTATCAGCTTTTACATAAATAAATCAGATTTATTTCCTTTATAAAGACCTATTTTTAACTTTTTGAATGTATGCTTCACTTTTCATGTCAAATTTTTAGAATTTGTTAATAAATTCTATAGAGCAGTTACTAGTCAGATTAAATAATTTACACCGCAAAATTACAACTGCAATAAATAATGTTTTGAGATTAATGTTTTAAATACATTTATGAATGTACAAATAAGAAAAGCATACTTAAATACCTTACCTCACTTAACGAATGAGCATTAAGTGTTTCATAAAACTGATTCCTTCAAAAAACACTGAATCATTCAGTAAAATCATTCAGTGTTGCTCGGAGAATGTGATATACTTCTAGTCAAGAGTAGATTAGATTATTTATTCCACTGTGATCCTTGTTTGGAACTATTTTCGTTGGTGAAACTAACAGATAAAACAGTAAATATTGTGTCTAAAATGTAAGTAACTATTTCACTACTACATGTTCAACTATTCATAACTACATGTTTATTGAATTAAAATCAATGTAACTTTTGCAATCATGACAATTCATCAACTACTGAACTATATAATGTTATAAATAAACTACACATTTTAAAGTCTCTCACAAAGAGACAGACAGCAAGACCTTGATACTTCAGTCTGTCCAATTATTGTAAACAGTCATTAGGTCCGTCAGACTTAGGTCATTAGATAGTCCGTCAGAAGATACTTTAGCGATAATGTGACCGAAAATATTTAAGACCCGTCGAATTTGAATTTAAGACATTTTAAGACTTTTTAAGGACTCACTGAGAAATGTTCCTGTTGAACAACTAGTTGTAAATGACTGAGATGGATTCTCACCAGCTTTAGCATAGCCTGTGCCTTCAAAATAAGTTCCTTTTTCTGGGTTGGCGAAACAGGAGCCCACACGGTAGCTGGATGTGGGATTGTCCATGTCTAATGGAAGATTCATCATCTTGAAGTTTCTTATGCAGGCGTTGATACTGTACAGCACCTACAGAAGCACAGGCAACATCAGATGGTGGCAACTTTGTGTTGAGTAAAGAGTTTTGTATTTGTGTGGCTTTCTCTCACCGGTCCGATGCGTTTGGTGGTGTAGTTGAGCGGTAAACCTCCCACATACAACATTCCCACCACATCCAGAATATCAGCTTTCTTTGGGCTGGTGGTGTGTTTGGAGTAACGGCTGTCGATCACGAGAAATCCTCTCTGTTTCTCTCTCGTCACACGGATCTACACACAGAAAGAGAAGAAATCAGCAAGAAATGCTTGCTTTTAAAAATTCAACCTGCATACACACCAATATCAAACATTTGAGCACTGCAAAAATATTTAAAAAAAATTTAAATGAAGAAGGATTTTCTGGATGAGTCTAGTTTTCAGAAAAAAAAAAAACTAGTCAAAAATAAGTGGATTTTTACAAGCAAAATAATCTTGTTTTCTGTTTTAAATCATTTTTTTTCTTACCCATTGGCAGAATATTTAGCTTGTTCTAAGCAAAAACTCACTTAATTTTGACTTGTTTTTTCTGAAAACAAGAAAGCTATTTTTACTTATCTAGAAAATCCTTCTTGACTTAAGAATTTGTAGATATTTTGGCTGGAAACAAGAGAGAAAATCTAAGTAAGAAAAGCATTTTTTTTTTTTTTTTTGCAGTGAGGAGTGAGTTTTCTGAAAAAGTTTCTTTTGCTCACCAAGGCTGCATTTATTTGATCAAAAATACAGTACAAAACAGTGAAATATTATTATTATATTTTAAAATAACTGTTTCCTATGAGGATATCTGTTAAATGTAATTGATTTCTGTGATCAAAGCTGAATTTTCAGCATCATTACTCCAGTTTTCAGTGTCACATGATCCTTCATAAATCATTCTAATATGCTGATTTGCTGATTCAAGAAACATGATTATTATCAATCAGCTTTTTCAACTTTTTGTGGGAACTGTGAAACATTTGATTTTTCAGAATTCTTTGATGAAGAGAAATTTATTTGAACTAGACATCTATTAACATTGTCTTTACTCTCACTTTTGAACAATTTAAAGTGTCCTTGATGAATAAAAGTATATAAATTATGTCAAATAAATAAATAAATGTGACCCTGGACCACAAAACCAACCATAATGGTCAATTTCCTGATTTATACATCATCCGAAAGCTATATGCTTTCCATCAACGTATGTTTGTTAGGATAGGACAATATTAGGTTAAGATACAACTATGTATTTGAAAATCTGGAATCTGAGGATGCAAAAAAAAAATCCAAATATTAGGAAAATTAAGTTCTTAGAAATGCATATTTCTTAAATATTAAGTTTTAATATATTTACGGTAGGAAATTTACTAAATATCTTCATGGAACATGATCTTTACTTAATATGCTAATGATTTTTGGCATAAAAGAAAAATCGATAGTTTTGACCCATACAATGTATTTTTGGCTTTTGCATACTCAAGACTGGTTTTGTGGTTCAGGGTCACAAAATAAATAAATATAAACAGTAGTTCAATGACTAGTAAAGTGTCGTCTAAACATACAGTATTTGCATGAATTATGCTTTTTGGCTTAATTACGACTCATGAATCTTCTCTAAGATCCAGATCATTACAGAATATCACAAAATATTATTCAAAAGCACCATCTTATATCTGGATGAGCCAAAAGCTTTATTTTCAGTATTCTATGTGGCAGCAAAAGTGTGTTGGGCATCAGGGGTCAAAGGTCAAAGGTCAGACGCTCTGACCTTGTGCCACTGTCCGTCGTTGATGATGCGCGGTACGCTGACGGAGGTGTTGCCGCTGCCCAGATCGTAGCTCAGGTGAGCCATTCCCTCTTTAATCTGGATGGTGGCGAAGTCAGCGTGGTTTATTCTGGCCATGTAGAAGACCAGCCCAGAGTCTGCTTCTGTACGTATCTCGAACTCAATGATCAGCCTGACGAGCAGATACACACGCGTGAGGAAGATGAGGATGAACATGATGATCAAGATGATGAACTGACACTCACCTGTTCTTCACCTTTCTGTCGTCAAACTCAAAGGCCATGTGACTGTTTCTGGATAAACCAAACTGTTTGGCCAGTTCCAGCACAACAGGCTCCGCCTCCGCTGCACACGACACCTGTGATTGGACAGAGCAAATGTCAATCAAACGCTACATGTTGCAGAACTCATCAAAACTTTATAATGTATTATAATCAGTGTTGGGGGGTAACGCATTACAAGTAACACAAGTTACATAATAATATTACTTTTTCCAAGTAATGAACGCATTACTTTTTAATTAGTTACTTTTTCAAATAATTAATCAATAATTATTTATTGATTAAAAGCTCTCCTGTCTCCATGTTGAGAGAAATTGTGAGTAAGATGTTACTTTAGTTCTAGAATAAATGTGAACATGCATTAATTCATCTCACTCACTAAAAAACAGATACAGTGTTCTTCAAAATGAATAAAAACAGTGAAATTCAACACAAACCTGCAATAATCAAATGTTAAATAACACAAATATCCTTTATGTATTTAATCCCATTTTATTAATCGATGTCTTTGCTGCCGACCTTCGATGATCCAATTCATCCATACTAATAAGCAAAAATTACTTTAAGATAATTTAACATTTGTTTTCCTTTTTTTGCTGAAGAGTTGACATTTGTTCTTCTGTGGTCTACTGTACAGACGTCAGTTTACTTTTCTCTAAACCTGAGGGTTTTGGTGTGAAAAGGCTTTTACATTTGACAAAAATAGCACTTTTTATATTAAAAACAAACAAGCAAGCCCTGCCCAGATTTCAAAAGTAACGCAAAAGTAACGTAACGCATTACTTTCCATAAAAAGTAACTAAGTAATGTAATTAGTTACTTTTTTAAGGAGTAACTCAATATTGTAATGCATTACTTTTTAAAAGTAACTTTCCCCAACACTGGTAATAACAGAGTACACAATAATAAAGTACTTCGCAAATCAGTAAATTCACAGTTTATGTAAATTCTGACACACCAAGTCATTGGTGTTATCTCTAAAAACACTATACACTAAGTGCCACAGAGCTTTACAAAGTACAGGCAGCAGATGGAGCCAGAGAACAGCTGATGGAGCTCCTGTAGACTCACTGAAGTCACAACACATTACTGCACTCAGTATCATCAGTATTCAGTTTTCATGTGAGAATAAAGAGGTTGTTGAACACTGAAGCATACTGTGACTCACAAATCAAAACTTCCTCTGAAAACGAAGCTGCAGAAACAGCAGAAGCAGCATAAAGCAGATGAAAGCTCACTGCTGGCCATCAATCAAAGGGTAAATGTAAGTCTGAATGGTGGAGCTGCAATGTTCACAGTATCTCTGATGTGTGTGTGTGAGAGCAGGTTAATACCGCGGGGTCTTTGACACTGGTGGGTGTGTCTGGGATGGGCGTAACTTCTGCGAGGGGCGTGGCCTGAGAGCAGCAGCGTGACAGCAGCAGAAAAAGACATGATGAAGACAGAAGAGCTCAGGTGAAGCCACTGATTATTGCAGCATTAAAGCAGCAAAGTGTTAAAAATAAGATGTATACAAATATTGCACAAATAATAATGTAATCGACAATGAAACTAAGTTTTGCGTAAAAACAAAAACATCTTTGACTAATACAATTCCACACATGTGTGACTATCAGAAAGTCCTCTTCCTGTCATTTCAGAAAATATACAGTTGAGGTCAAAGGTTTACATACACCTCTGCAAAATGTTAATTATTTGACCAAAATAGAAGGGATCAGTGTGAAAAAATGGATCTCAAAATCATACAGTCATTGTTGGAAAGGGTTCAAAATACACAAAAAAGCTGAAAAACAGAATTTGTGGGACCTGAAGGTTTTTCTGAAGAACAGCAGTTTTAAGCAGTTTAACTGTTCAGGATGAACAAGTTATGAAAAACCATCAAATAAACAAAAAACACAGCTGTAACAACACAGTATCTAGAATCAAGTGTGTGTAAACTTTTGAACAGGGTCATTTTGATAAATTCAACTATTATTTTCTATTGTGGACAAATGTAAAAGTCTTTCATATTCAGGTCAGTCCTAATAAAAAATAACATGCATTTTGTATGATCCCTCCTGTTTTGGTAAAATAATTAAGCTTTTGTAGATTCAGCAAGGTGTATGTAAACTTAGTGCCTTATATAACTCATTAGAATGAATGAAGTGAGTGAAGCACCTGTGAGAGTCAGACATAATGAATGAGAAACAATCTATAGGCAGCGGCCGCCAGAGAGACTTTGATTGCTAATGCTGTTAGCTTTAGCTCTGTCAGCTGAAGAGAAGATCTGTGTTAAAACTAGCATGCACTGCATGAACCACTGATTTTCCTCTGTCCCCCTGGAAATCTCTGTACAACTCCTGTCTGAAGCTCATCTCTGAGGCTAATGGACTGGAAAACTGCTTCAGCTTTTACTCTCTCTCACTGCTACACTTGAGTCCATTGTCTCTTTCTTAGGATAACATGGTCATAGACTTTGTCTCAGACATGTCTGCTTTTGGACTTAAAAAATGTGTCCGGCCGGGATTCCCAAATGACCCAAAATGGCTGGGATTCGGCTTTTGTAGTACTTCATTGTGTGTGTTTTTGTATTAAAGCCTTGCGCAGAACTGTTTTCTTAATCCTGCTCCTGCAAACATTCTAATATTAAATATAATTTTCGCACATCATAGAGTCGCTATCAGTATGCAGAGTATTTAAATCGCTTTGGATGAAGCTCGTGTTGGATGTAGGGTTGCCAAATCCAAATTTTTTCCACTGAATTGGTCTGATTTTAAACAGTTGCAGCAGGTTGATTTTCTCCCGTGGGTTAAAAATTTGAAATATTGCATCAATTACATTTGACTGAAATGCTTGTATTGAAACATTTTGCATTCTACCTGTGATAAAACTGTGGTAGATATTAGATTTGTGAAGGATGGCCACTGTGGTAGAAAGCTTTTTTTAGCTGTGTTTATGATCAATATGCATAACAGTGACTGTAAAATATCTAGTTTTGGTATGGAAATGCATATTTTGAATTCACAGTAAATGCTGCTCCAAACAAACTTGTTTGCTTATAATGTACATTTTGGTTTGCAACATTAACCAAATAGAGTCAAACATAAATGTAAGTATTTGTGACCCTGGACCACAAAACCAGTCTTAAGTCGCTGGGGTATATTTGTAGCAATAGCCAAAAATACTTTGTATGGGTCAAAATTACTGATTTTTCTTTTATGCCAAAAATCATTAGGAAATTATGTAAAGATCATGTTCCATGAAGATGTTTTGTAAAATTCCTACTGTAAATATATCAAAATGTAATTTTTGATTAGTTATATGCATTGTTCAGTACTTAATTTGGACAACTTTAAAGGTGATTTTCTCAGTATTTTGATTTTTTTGCACCCTTAGATTCCAGATTTTCAAATAGACGTATCTCGGCCAAATATTGTCCTATCCTAACAAACCATACATCAATAGAATGCTTAATTATTGAGCTTTCATATGATGTATACATCTCAGTTTTGTAAAATTTAACCTTATGACTGGTTTTGTGGCCCAGGGTCACATTTCATTTTTACACGCAGTTGAATAAAATAATAATACTTATTAAATTCTTATTAAAAACTTTTTTTTTAATTATATGGTTAAACCGATTGGTTAGACCAGTAGTTAGTTTAAGTACGGGACACATATGTATTAGTTAGGACATACAGTGGAGGCTGGTGGTGGAGGTCGAACTGCTTCTGTAGGCTTCAGAGCTGGTTTGGGCGGAGCCTCTTCTTCCTCCTCCTCCTCTTCAGGGGTCTGGGGCGGGGGTGGAGGCGGGGCCAGGTCAGGACAATGACCAATCTCTGCGTTTTCAAAGGCCACGGGCTGAGAGAAATCCACGGGCCTGTTTCATTGACAGAGACGAGACACAACACACAGCAGCTCTTGAGGGAATGATGACACAACGTGACTCCAATCAGGTGAATAATGAACACGCTTATGAGCAAGGACAGACTCATTTAAATGAGTCTGGTAGAGGGCAATGGGGTTCGCTCTAGTGGAAAAGACGCACAGCCCACTGGCAGAGATTCATACTCCTCATTAGAGCAAGAAAAACTGTGATTATTAATGTCATACAGCATTTAGCTTATGACTGCACCTCAAAACTGCACTGGAAGGAAAACAAGACCTTTAATCTACAGCCACGGGAGGCTGGAAAAAATGGGTCAGTGTTTACACCAGTCGCTGGTCGCTGTACGAACCGCCAGAAGAGTCACTACAGCACAGTCCAGTCGTGACATATTGCTGTGAATTGTGCTCTGGAGGTCGGTACATTTATCAAAGGGCTGTTAAAGGTAACCTCGAAAAGCCTGGAAGGCTTGCTAGCGTCTTTGCCTCGTTATTATCTGTATAACGGAAAGCTGTGATGTGCCAACATTACTGTTAATATCTGGTTTCTAAGACAGAACAAAAAACTAGGAATGCCAAAACTAAAACTAAAGGTTCTCATTACAATCGGAAAAGTGGTTTGAAGTCTGATGCCATTGAATCTTAAGTAACTGATGGGGCATAGTGTTGCCAGGTCAAAACTAGTCTAATTGCTATTCAAAATAATCCCAAACCCAGTGTAACTGCATTTCTTTGTGATTAACCCTTTGATCGAAGTCACATTCCTGCAGGAAAACCAGACTTGGTAACACTAATGGGACAGTTATTAAGAGCTGGAGCAATATGTGGTTTTAAAATGCAAAGTGCAAGTGAACTTAAATTGTTATAATTCATGAACGCTTTGGAATACAGACATACATTTGGACTATTTTTAAAGTCCATCAGCAGATTATAGCAGAAGTGGAATTTTCAAAACATGAAAGTACCAAAAAGTTACAGAAAGTTAATAATGTAAATAAAACTCACTGTACTATTGTAATATAATATTTTTTAATCCAAAAATGCTTTAAAATTAAAGCCATATGTCACAATAAGTTATGTTCCAAATTTGAAGTTGATATTAAAAAATTGAGGTTCCTATGAGATTTTTATTTACGTCGTTATACCACAAATAACCACCAGGTGATATGCAATCTCCATTGAATTTGAAATCCAAATTCAAATATTGTTGAGGAACGAGCACAACTGACAGTGGGAGTTGAAAGGTCTTGAACGAGACCATAAATTGAGTTAATTTGTCCGCATTTAATATGCCTCTAGTCATAGAGCTTTTCAATGGATGCCAAGTATTTTTAGCTACGGTACAACCGGCAATCTCTGACCCAGTTTGTTTGTTTACTTCCATGACTGCAATACGCTGTGTTTTCCACCAACTCGCAACCCGGGGTGTCAAAATACTATTGGGTAAACTGGCAGTGGGCGAAGTCACACAGACCAAGACATAAACAGACTTTCAAACACAAAATGTGCATAACTGTAGCATTGTTTTCCAGAGAAACAAGTATGTGAACTTAGCATGTTTCCTAAATATCTACAAACGTATTATAGTATTTTTATGCTTTAGTAGTTAGAAAATTACATACAGCACCTTTAACTCCACCAAACATGTATTTTTAATAGAGCTGTGAGGTCATGATGGGTGGATGACGAGTTTGGACATACACAGTGTTGATGAGAAGGTTCCAGATGCAGCCCTCAAACGGCACATTGGGCCGCTGTACACCTGTTTCTATGTCTGTCGGGATGCCTCCGATGAAGAGCCGATGGATGCTCAGAGGATGATCGTTGTTTAATGGCTGCTGGATTAGTGGCTCTTCATCCACCTGCACAGAAAAAGATCTGCACACACACATGCTCCGTTAGTTTCAAAGAGGCGTGAGAAATGACAAGAAAGAGAGAGAGAGAGAGAGAGGGGGAGGGGTTGGCTTACGCTCCCGGGAATCTTTGAATGCGCAGCGAGTGCTCTCTGCCATCATGCAGTATTCCCTTCTCCACTTTTCTCAGAGCTCTGCGTGGATTCCTGCTGCCTGTGAAGACCAGCACCTCCAGAGCTCCTTTATTCAGCTGCACAGACAGGAAGGGCTGCAGACACACAGACAGATGGGATGAGGTTTAGACAGCGTCGTTGTTTAAGAAAGATCAGTGGAAATCACTATAACTAATCACTTCTGTTAGTAGTGACTATTGTGCACTGTGTCAGTGATGTAAACAACCCCACAACTCGAACTAATTTCCATGTGCAATGAATCAGACATGAATGATTCTTCAATTCATGCGTTTTATTGTCAGCAATGTCCTAGCAACCACCAGAATACCCTAGTAACACCTTATAACAAACTACCCACTACATATCGACATGACAGAACACTATTGGAACCGCAGAGCAACACCTTGGCAAACAGCTAGAACACCCTAGTAGCCACCTAGCAAAAACCTAGAATAAACCAATCACAACATACTAACATGATTTAAAAAACACCCTTCGGAACACTATTGCAACCACATAGCAACACCCTAGCAACCACATGACAACAGTGTCTTGGCAACAGAGTAGCAGCACTCTAAACAACCACCTAGAAACATCTTAGCAATGAGCCAGAACATGTAAATAACCACCTAGCAACACCCTAACAACTTCTTTGTTAACCTACTGCGCTAAAAACATTAACAACATTCTAACAACCACATGACAACACCCTGGCAACAAAGTAGCATCTATTTAACACTGTAAATATTCAGAATACCTCAGCAACCACCTAGAAACACCTTAGCAATGAGCCAGAACATGTAAATAACCACCTAACAACACCCTTACAACTTCTTTGTTAACCTACTGCGCTAAAAACATTAACAACATCCTAACAACCACATGACAACACCCTGGCAACAAAGTAGCATCTATTTAACACTGTAAATATTCAGAATACCTCAGCAACCACCTAGAAACATCTTAGCAATGAGCCAGAACATGTAAATAACCACCTAACAACACTCTTACAACTTCTTTGTTAACCTACTGCGCTAAAAACATTAACAACATCCTAACAACCACATGACAACACCCTGGCAACAAAGTAGCATCTATTTAACACTGTAAATATTCAGAATACCTCAGCAACTACCTAGAAACACCTTAGCAACCAGCTAGAACACACAAATAACCACCTAACAATGCTCTCAAAACTCCTTTGTTAACTGGCTGTGCTAAAAACACTAACAACAGCCACAGCAACCACATGACAATGCCCTAGCAACAGAGTAGCAACTGTGTAACATTCTAAGCTACTTGAACTAACCTAACAACTTTTTTGTTAACTGACTGGCAACAGAGTAGCAAATGCGTAACACTTAATCCCTCAAAATAGCCCAGCAACCACCTAGAAACACCTTAGCAACCAGATAGAACACATAAACCACCACCTAACAACTTCTTTGTTAACTGGCGGTGCTAAAAACACTCACAACACCGTAGCAACCCCATGACAACACCCTTACAACAGTGTAGCAACTATGTAACATTTTAAAGCACTCAGAATATCCCAGCAACCACCTATAAACACCTTAGCAACCAGCTAGAACACATAAACAACCACCTAACAATATATTTGTTTACCAACTGCGCTAAAAGACTCACAACACCCTAGAAACCGCATGACAGCACTGTGGAAACAGAGTAGCAACTATGTAACATTTTAAAGTACTCATAATAGCCCAGCAACCACCTAGAAACACCTTAGCAACCAGCTAGAATGCATGAATAACCAATTAACAACACTCTAACAGCTTCTTTGTTTACCGACTGTGCTAAAACATTTACAACACCCTAGCAACCAGATGACAATGCCTTGGCAACAGAGTAGTAACTGCGTAACTTTCTAAACCACGTAAAAAAACCCAAGCATTTTAATGAGTTTTGCAAGCTAAGATAAAACATTTCATGTTCCTTCCTAAAATATGATAATTTAGTCTAGAGATAAAAAGCTAAATATTTTTGATAAAAATGTTATATTAAAGTTCAGAATGGCTCACAGTAATATATTCGGGGGGAGTAAGCTGAGCGCCGGTAATCAGAGAGTCGGCTCTGAGAGCACACACTCATGCTCTCCACGCTGCACTGGAATTGAGGAGAGCGATGCGAGAGCAGGATCCTCTCTCTGAGCCGACAGCGACGCGCATGCAGCGCAGGTGACCCTGGACTCGCCGTAAATTGGAGGAATGAATGAGGAGCGGTGGAGAAAACCCTTGGCCTCCGAAGCCGCACTCCCGCAAAATGACACCCACTTAATTTACGAGCAATAATGATTTTCAAAAGGTGGCGGTCCGGCACCCTCTCCCAAGAGGGTTATCGCAAATTGGACGCGATCCATCAAAACGGCGGCTTGTAAATCTATTTTTACAAACGGAGTATCACGGGGAGGTGAGAGCGGCGACTGCTTACTACGGATACGCCGCATAATTGATGTGCTGCCCCTGAGCTGGCGAGAGAGAAGGATGATGAAGATGTTACTGACAAAGATGTAGAAAGTCATATTTTAATTAAAATGATCACCGTGCCCCTGGCCTTTAGTCCACCTGGTAACAAAAAAAGATCAACTTTTGTTTGCTGAAGGGCAGAGGCAATTACAAACCTGCCTGGATAATAAATCTCTTTTATGGGCTATGAGACCCCTGTAACCCCGTGGATTCATTATGATCTCGTTCTGAAGGCCGCGGCTCCCTGGACTTCCACCATTACCCATAATCACCTTCCTAAGCGCTCAGACAGGCAGGAAGAATAGCATTGAACCGTCTCACACACAGTCTCCTGTGTGTCTGTGTTTGCAATCGGCTGAAAGAAAGCTGGATCTTGCAAAACTACGCAATGCAGCTAATGCTCAGACTTAGTCATACATTTTGGGGTCTAAAAGACAATTAATTTTCAGTACTTTTTTTCTGATTATCTGAAAGTTGAATAATGACACTAACTCAACATTGGCAGTTATTGAATTAAACTGAATCGAGACTGAACTAAATTGATTTGAATAATGAGACTATTGTCTTCTATAAAGCTGCTTAAATTAAATCATCATAACTGATGAATTATACAACATCAGCAATGATATTTTGTTTATTTGAACTATACACATGATTCAAAACACCTTTACCTTGTGTTGGACAAAGCTATTCTCATTCAGGTTTTTAAAGTACTTCATCATAGCACAGATTCTGCATTTTTAAAGGTTCTTAATGATGTCTTGTTAACTGTAGACTCTAAGGATGCTGCAATTCTGCTGCTAATAGCATTTGAGACAATAGACCACAACATTTTTATTGCACGACCTGAACGGTTGGTAGGCATTCAATGTACTGTTTAAATTGATTTGAGTCCTATTTAACTAATAAAAGTTTTACAGTTATCTAAGGTGAATTTGCATAATCTTCATGTCCATTTATGTGTGGGGTTCCACAAGGATCTATTTTGGGACCCATTATATTTTCAATATATAAAATAGTGTTATAACTGCCAGTAAAAAAAGCAAAGTAAGTCTCCAGAGACTCTTCTTGCATGTTTGAAAGACTTCAAAACTGAAAATCATATTGATTTATGCCCTTTGTCCATAAGTGGTAAATTTATGGGAAAAAAACTGAATACACTTTTAGATGACTTACTCAAAATTGACACAATTCTGTTGTCAGAATAAGTCTTTTTTTTTAAAATTAAGAACACTGGCAAGAGAGTGAGAGAGTGATCCATGCTTTTTTTTCTTCATGCCTGGACTACTGTAATTCCCTGTATGTAGAGATTAATCAGTCCACATTGACAAGACTGCAAATAGTCCACAACACTGCTGCTGGACTGCTGACAGGTTCTAAGAAATGTGACCATATTACTCCTATTTTTTCTTTTCCTCACTTATAGAATTGATATACAGTATAATATACAATGATCCCACTGTTCAGTCTTTAAATGGCCTTGCACCTTTATATCCTTTAGATTTAATTCAACTATGCTCACTGTCCAGACCATTCTTCTGACCAGAATCTCCTGATTGTCTAGACACTTTTGCTGTTTTAGCCCTTAAGCTCTGGAACGGTTTGCCTCCAAACATCAGAACTGCCTCCACAGTTGTTTCTTTCAAATCTTTAAGGAAACTCATCTGTTCCCAGGCTTTACTGATGTTCTAACCTGATGTTGTGCTGTAGTGATGTTTTAGAGATTTGCTGGAGCCTCAATGTATGTGTTGTTTACTAGTAGTATGTTTGTTTTTTGCAAGTTTTTTGTGATGCTACAAATTTTCGACAGTTAACTGATGCCCTGTACTATTCCTGAAAATTTTATTTTTTCCACAAAAGAGGGGCCACAAGAAAACATTTGGGAACCACTTTTCTATAGGAATTATTAAATTCTCGTAAGACTGAAAGCGTCTCAGGTTATGTATATAACCATGGCTCTCTGAGAAGGGAACGAGACACTGCCTCCTTTAGTCTCCATAGCGACCCCTAGAGGACTCAGTTTGATGTTGCCTGAGAAGGGGGCGAGACACTGCATCCTTTAGTCTCCATAGTGACCCCTAGAGGACATAGTTTGATGTTCCCTGTAAAGGGAACGAGACACTGCGTCCTCTAGTCTCCATAACAACCTCTAGAGGATGCATTTCAATGTTCCCTGAGAAGGGAATGAGACACTGCGTCCTTTAGTCTCCATAGCGACCCCTAGAGGACTCTGTTCGATGTTGCCTGAGAAGGGAGCGAGACAATTCATGCTTTAGTCTCCATAGCAACCCCTAGAGGACTCCGTTCGACGTTCCCTGAGAAGGGAACGAGACACTGCATTCTCTAGTCTCCATAGCGATGCCTAGAGGACGCAGTGTCTCATTCCCTTCACAGGGAACATCGATCTACGTCCTCTAGGCGTCGCTATGGAGACTAGAAGACACAGTGTCTTGTTCCCTTCTCAGGGAACCATGGTTACCTAAGTAACCTGAGATGTTTTCAGTCTTACAAGACTTTCATAATTCACTCATTTCTTAACATTTTCCTTTGAAGTCATTTGTTTGTCCCCCCCTGGTCTACTGCTGTAATTTTCGATAAACCTGCCTCTAAGTGGAATGTAGAAACAATAAGTCTGGCTGCATGAAACTATTCAAAGCCTCCCCCCAAAATCCGGTTTTGATTTGTAAAGAATTTTTCTCCATTGTTTACTGGTAAATGAGAGAGTACTGGGACTGTGGGACTGTTGTATACAAAACTATTGTGCAGTTGAAATGTCAATCTGTGTAAAAGGGTTTATCAGCATTAAACATATTAGAGTAATTTCATGACTGAATAAGAGTGTGAGGTGTGTGAGGTGTGTGTGAGCACCTCTCCGGTCTGTCTGCGTGAGCGGCGCGGGATGTGGACGGGCGTCAGGCCCTGCGTGAGCTGCGTCATAGAGGTTAGTCCTCCTCTGCCAAACAGGATGATGCCGTTTTCGCTCTTCGTGCTAAAGGAGAGAGAGATCTCTGAGCCCACATCAAACGACACAGGTTTCAGCTCCATGTACCCGGGCTTGGGGAAGCTCACGGTGTGCAGGTTCTGACAGAGAGAAAACTAGAGTTTAATTTGCAGTTTCTCACAAAATCAATTGGTCATAGGTGTTTCTTCAACTTTAGCAACTGTCCTGGAATCTTTGTATCATGCCTTCATTTTTTTATTTTTCTACTTTTCGAATGGCTTTATGTACCACACCTAAAAGTTGGACCAGGATCAAAATTTAATTGTTGAGAGAAAAAAAAAGTAAATTTGAATGTGAAGAGAGAAACTAAAACCCCTAAAACCTGAAAACTAATCCCATGACAATAAATTTCATTTGTTTTGATAAAATGATATTAAATATAAGAATTTAACACAGTGATCAGTGTTGA
Source organism: Garra rufa (assembly GCF_049309525.1). Lineage (NCBI taxonomy): Eukaryota > Metazoa > Chordata > Actinopteri > Cypriniformes > Cyprinidae > Garra > Garra rufa. The sequence continues at coordinate 1,140,407 of NC_133373.1, read as the reverse complement.
CACACTGTAGGAAATGGTTAATAAAGTTACTAATGCACAGGTCTAAAAGGCCAATATATTTTTTATAACCAATTATTTGCATGTTTATGTGCCCGATAACTGATACGCAGAACTGATATTTATTTAATGTTATAAAGTAAATAAATGACTGATTGAAGTAAGTGCATATTTAGTTTTTTCCTTCTGTCGTCTTTAAAATAAGTGTTGAATATTAGTAGTCTTTTATGTTAAATTTAATCTTCATATTACAACAATAAAAATTTTCTTTATAAAAAGCATCAGCAGCAACACTAATATTAACAATAAGCAAAATAAATGTAGAATGTCTAATGTTTTCAAATGGAGAAAATAAACAAAGGACAGGAGTCACATCAACTTCATATTTAAATACAGTTTTAGTAGGTTTATAAGCTGTTTAATAGGCTAAAGAGTGAAGAATACTTCACTGGATAATGTTAATTCACTGAATAATATTCTCTGAAATATTGGAATAGAACAGTGCAAGAGTAAAACCCTCCTGTTCAAGACAAACTATTGAACACATATGTATGTGTGCTAAGAAGATGAGGATTCAGAAGTCAGAAGAAAAAAACTTTATTAAAGACAACACGAGCAGACCAGGGGTCACCAAGCGACCTTGCTATAGTGTTTTTTTATTAACAGCCTGTGTGTAAATTAAGGTCTCTTGGTCTGATGAGACCTTCATATTTAATTTTATAACAGAAATTTCACAACTCAAAAGTGAATTTAGAATCTGAAAATTACAGGTTTTAATCTCACCCTCATTTTATTAACCTGCAATGACTGTGGAAAAAAGGAACATATTCTAAAAAATGGGGACCCCACTGACCGTCATTATGGACAAAAAAAAAAGTGTTTGTGTTGCACAAAAAAATAAAGTCATACATGTTTCAAAAACATGAGGGTGAGTAAATGATGACAGATTTGATTTTGGGTGAACTATCTGATTAAGTAATATTAACATAGACCTTTTTTACACATAAGTTAAAAACTGATTTTAAAAATACAGAAAAAAAGTTCAGAGGGTTCAAAACCGATGACTAAGAAATGCAAATTCTCTTTTGATTTCGGGACTAAACACTGTCTCTTGTATTGCTCATTTAAAAGAAAGTGCTTGTGGAGAAATATTTAAATTGAGTAAATGTTGCCTTTAGTGAAGTAAAAGTTACAGTGGGAAGGTGTTGTGTTACTGTACCTCAATTAAACAGCCTTTAGTCAGTCCTGTGTAGTCTGGGCTGCTCAGCAGATTGTACGGCGTTCGGGAAACTTCAATGTCTTTCATACAGCCAGAGAACCTCTTCAAAGCCACCTCTGACCTGAGGAAACATGTGAATAAAAACCTCAGTCAGCAACTGCTTCTTAAAGCAGACGTAAGATTAAATACAGGAGGAATTCATCTAATAACATCAGAATGCACATTTGCACACCTGTAGTTTCCACTCTTGGGTACACCGCCAAAATACATCCTCTCATCCTCCCTCAGGTTGAGGCCTGTAGCTCCACCTGGAGACGCCATCCGCAACCGCTCGTCCTCATTATTATCAATGTTCACTATGGAGATGGTTGCTAATGTAAAAGAGAAAGTGTGACTAAAGCTATTAAAATATACTTCATTTTAATTGTCCAAAACAAACAAACAAAAACAAATTAGATGAACAAAAATTTAAGGGATAGTTCACCCAAAAATTAAAATTTGACGTTTATCTGCTTAACCCCAGGGCATCCAAGATGTAGGTGACTTTGTTTCTTCAGTAGAACACAAACGAAGATTTTTAACTCAAACCGGTGCAGTCTGTCAGTCATATAATGGCAGTCAATGGTTACCAAATCTTTAAGAGTAAAAAAAACATACACAGACAAAACCAAATTAAACCCTGCGGCTCGTGACGATACATTGAGGTCTTAAGACACACGACGATTGGTCTGTGCAAGAAACTGAACGGTATTTATATAATTTTTTACCTCTAATCCACCACAATGTTCATCATGGTTTACACAGAGAGATTGTGGGTGTGTTGGTTACTCAAAGTGGTACTTGTGCTTATGCTGATTGTTGCAACTGATTAAAAACTAAAAGATTGTGTTTGCTTGCGCGAACTCATCCGGGAATGTTGACCTTTTGAGCCTGATCCACTAAAGTTATGGTTGTTTGCTCTTCATCGCGCGCCGTCTGTTGTGAACGTGCTCAGGACAGTTGGACATTGCGGTGGATCTAGTGTTGTTTTTGGCGGCCGATTTTCATTTTAGTTTTAGTCTAGTCTTTGTGTGAACCTGACATTTTAGTTTTTATTAGTTTTAGTCAAGTTCATACACCTTTTAGTCTAGTCAAGTTTTAGTCGACTAAAAGTCTGAGCATTTTAGTCTTATTTTAGTCAGAATTACCCATGACTATTTTAGTCTAGTTTTAGTCGACGAAAACGAATGACATTTTAGTCTAGTTTTAGTCGACGAAAACTGATTACATTTAGTCTATTTTTAGTAATGCAATTTTATTTAACCCAGTCAATATAGTATAAGTACCTAGTAGTATAGACAAAACCAAAGTTTTCTTTTAGCCAAACCTATTTCAAACAAGGTTCTTATTATATTTTTGTTACCTTATAGGCTGAAAAATGCATCCATTGCAGAAGATGCTCTAATTTTAATTTACAACATTTATTTTACCTACCAAACATGTTAGAAGTACACACACATAAATTGAAAAAAATTAAATAAAAACAATAAATAAAATAGCATCACATGACAATGTCAGAAAAAAAAGAGAAACAAGGTTTGAAAGGTCAAGCTACAATTTACTAAAAATTAGTGATGTGACGTTCGACACAGAAGCTTCGAATATTAATCAACTTAACAATATTCTTAATTTACTTGATCATCTATGCATACAAGAATCTTTTGTACTTTTGTTTTTTTTTTAAGTTTATTTACAGATTAATTCATTTATACCTTCTGTAAGTAAAATATTTCTTATGGTTTTCTTAGCATAAATTTATTTATTTTATGAAATTAATTATCCAAAAATTGCTTGGACATCTGGGATGCAAAAGAAACGTTTTCCACCTTTGACCACAAGATGTCATTAGTGTACAACGTGTTGAAAAGCTTCGAGTAATGAACCATTTTAGATACAGTTGATCTCTTTGGTGCTTCGAAAAGCTTAATTTTCCTATCACTACTAAAAAGTAGAAAAAAATGTATGTGTTCTTCCTTCTTTTTCCCCCAAATATGAACCTTATCTGGCCGGCCATTGGTCCCTTTATCTGTGTCAGACTTAACTTTGTTTGTGGGCGTCTTCTAGATAATTCAGCGAGTGGAGCTTGAGGGAGTGACGCCGCTCGCCTGCGGTTTAGGCTAGAAGGGATACAGCTCTGGCTACTGGGCATGCGCACATCAATCTAACATTATAACATTTCGTTTCGTCTCGTTTTCGTCAATGAAAATAAAAGAGACATTTTAGCATAGTTTTTATTTTGTAAACAACATTTAGTCTCGTTTTTATTCGTCAACGATATTTCATAATACATTTTATATAGTCATCGTCACATGACCAGCATTTTCGTTTCGTCTCGTCTCGTTTTCGTCACGTGATAAAGGTTCGTTGACGACGATATTTAGTCATAATTTTCGTTGACGAAAGCAACACTAGGTGGATCAGAGGTAAAAATTATATAAATACTGTTCAGTTTCTTGCACAGACCAGTCTTTGTGTGTCTTAAGACATCAATGTATCGTCACAAGCCGCAGGGTTTAATTTGGTTTTGTCTGTGTATGTTTTTTGACTCAAAATTGAAGACTTGGTAACCATTGACTGCCATTATATGACAACGGTTTGATTAAAAAATCTTCGTTTGTGTTCTACTGAAGAAACAAAGTCACCTACATCTTGGATGCCCTGGGGGTAAGCAGATAAACGTCACATTTTCATTTTTGGGTGAACTATCTCTTTAATTACTTTGGCAACTAAATGAAATAAAATAAGTAATAAAAGTACTTAAATAAATACAATCACTTTTAAAACTAACAATGAAATAAAAATTAATTATAAAAAAAAAACAAAAAAAAAAACATTATATATGTATACAGTCGTGGCCAAAAGTTTTGAGAATGACACAAATATTAGTTTTCACAAAGTTTGCTGCTCAACTGCTTTTAGATCTTTGTTTCAGTTGTTTCTGTGATGTACTGAAATATAATTACATGACATTTATGCAAAGAGTCAGTATTTGCAGTGTTGGCCCTTCTTTTTCAGGACCTCTGCAATTCGACAGGGCATGCTCTCAATCAACTTCTGGGCCAAATCCTGACTGATAGCAACCCTTTCTTTCATAATCACTTCTTGGAGTTTGTCAGAATTAGTGGGTTTTTGTTTCCTCTGTAGGAGACGATCCTGGCGCTTGCTGGACTTTCTTGAACGCCCTGAAGCCTTCTTAACAATGCAGTGGAAAGTTTTTTTTCGGGATTAAGTTCATTTTCATGGCAAAGAAGGACTATGCAATTCATCTGATCACTCTTCATAACATTCTGGAGTATATGCAAATTGTTATTATAAAAACTTAAGCAGCAACTTTTCCAATTTCCAATATTTATGTAATTCTCAAAACTTTTGGCCACGAGTGTATATAAAAATATATATACATAAAATATAAGCGATATTATGTCATCACATGACTTCAGAAGATTTTAAATACATTGCAAGTCGTATGGACTACTGTTATAAAAAGCCAGCAAAAGGCCAATGTGAACAGAAGAAAGAAACACGTTTGAGTAACAGATGTTCATTTTGCACATCGGCTCGGCACACTGCTGAAGCTGAGCTGCTCTGTTCTCATATCTGTACCTTCTTTCTTCATGCGAGATATGGTGAACGACTTCCATTTCCCGTCATTATAGCGTTTGTCACTGATGATGGAGCCGGTGCCTGAGCCCAGATCGTAACTCACTTTCACCCTCCCATCTCTTAGTTCTGCACTCATGAAGTCTTTCTGCTCAGACAGACAGACAGAGCACAGATATAACCAGTGGAATGCATGTAAATACTGTAAAATAACTGATATGGTGTAGGTGTGTGTGGGTTGTTACCATGTCCTTGGTGGCGAAGTACATCATGAGCGAGTCTGTGGAGAACGTGCGGAACTTGAACATGACCGTGGAAACATTGGGGTTCCATCTGGTGGGACGGCTGACAGCGGCGTAACCCTCTCCGTCAAACTGAACCGTGCCTTCAGTGTCCGCCGGCTGAGGACTACACACACACACACACACACACACACACACACATCATTACACTAAGCTCCTGACACTGAACTTACAGCTGCGTGTTTCTGTGTGTGTTTGCTCACCTGACCACACATCCAGCACAATCTCCGTCTCTCTCTCTGTAGTTCCAGAGGCCGATTGGTTTTCCGTCCAGAGACGTCTCTCCCATACAGCCTGAGAATGTGGTGGTTTTCACAGCCTCCGCTTTCTACACACACACACACACACACACACACACACACACACACACACACACACACACACACACACACACACACACACACACACACACACACACACACACACACACACACACACACACACACACACACACACACACACACACAAGGAGAGTCTGTATATATTTCACATGATAAAAAACAGTTCAGACTTAATATCAGGGTTCCCACATATTTTCCATTTCATTATTTTCTGTAAAGATTTTTATTTTCTCAGAATTTTGTTTCTTTAATTTTCTCAAAGTGACAACATAGTCCCTAAAATAACAAATAATAAAAAAATAAGTAAATAAATAAACAGACTTTTACACACACACACAAGAAACTTTTTTTCTGCCCTTGAGAAACTATTCACATGTGCGTGGGGCATTTTTTTTTTGCATGCTTACTCATTACAATTTCCTTTGTGCATCACTGCCATCTTACTATGAATAATACAAGAGCACGGATGCACATGAATTAACAGAGATCTACTTTTATGGTAGTACCTCTGAAATCAAGGCCTAATGTCCAATTTAACACATGTTCTGTGGTGGCGAAGAAAAAAATTACACAAAATGGGCTGATGGCATACAATTTGCCAAGTTTAAAGGTCTATAAACAAGACTGGAACTTTTAAAATTTGGCTTTTGTTAGGGCAGTATGCCATTTTTTAAGACTTTAGGTCTCTTTAATGCATAGTTTGTATCAGGTGAGAACAACATTTGAACTGACTTGAGATGAAACAAATTAATTTACAATCAATACATTTTTCCACATTGACACTATTGAACTGATCTGAGCACTAAAGCTGAATAATGTGTATAAATCAGTGTTATGTCCATGTTATGGAAGCAAATTCTCATAATTAACCAGTCCATTTAAAAAATAAAAATAAATAAATAAATAAATAAATTGTGTGGTGTATGACCTTAAAGGATTAAAAAAAAATTCTGCTAATTTCCTCACCTCCATGTTATCCAAAATGTTCACGTCTTTCTTTCTTCACTCGCAAAGAAATTACATTTTTTGAGGAAAACTTTCCAGGATTTTTCTCCATATAGTGAGTTTCAATGGTGCTCAACAGATTGAAGGTTAAAAAGGTTCCATTTCAGTGCAGCTTCAAAGGGCTCTAAACAATCCCAGCCAAGGAAGAAGGGTCTTATCTAGCACAACAATTAGTTATTTTCTCAAAAAATGTACAAATTATATACTTCTTAACCTCAAAGGCTCATCTTGCCTAGCTCTGTGATGCACATGCACACTCTGTGTATTCTGGTCCAAGACAGTTAGGGTATGCTGAAAAACTTCAATCTCATTTTCTCCTCCAACTTCAAAATCATCCTAAATCGCTGCAGAAGTACAGACCCAGTGTTTACAAAGTGAACGCACAAAGAGGGTCAAACTCCTGGAATACATAGAGCTTGCACGGAACTAGACAAGATTAGCGTTTGTGGTTAAAAAATGTATAAATATTAGTTTTTTAAAGAAAATGAACAACCGTTTCACTAGATAAGACCCTTATTTCTCAGCTGGGATTGTTTAGAGCCCTTTAGAGCTGCACTAAAACTGCATCTTTAACCTTCAATCCATTGAGCACCAATGAAGTCCACTATATGGAGGAAAATCCAAAAAAACTTAATTTCTTTGCGACTGAAGAAAGATAGACATGAATATCTTGGATAACATGGGCGTGAGTAAATTACCAGGAAATTTTTAATTATGGAAGTAGAGTAATCCTTTAAAGATGTTTATATATTTTTACTGGAAAACCAGATTCAAATACAAATTAAGTAAATGCAGTGTGTGATGGACTGATGAAGTGGTCTCTCTTACCTTCACTGAACCCAGCATGCCACCAACAAACAGGTAAGCGTTCTGGTCCACATCCAGCACGGTGTAACTCTCAGGTGATTTGGCACTTCTGTGTGTCGGTAAGATGCCTGTTTTGGGTCCCTCCAGCGCATGGACAGAGATACTGCCGTTCAGCCCGATACTGAACACCACAATATGAGAAAAAGACCAGCACTTGAGCCACTAATAATCAGCAGTACTAATAAATAGTTAATAAAAGTTTGCCCCAAACATGGTTTATCTTTACTGGATCTGTCTGCATCATTAAATGCATATTATGAAATGCATAGACATTTCTAAATAAAATAAATAAATAAAAAACGAGATGTAAACTCAAAATTGTAAGATTTAAACTTGGAATTACCAGAAAATAAAAAAGTTTTTTTTGTGTGTGTGTGTGTGTGTGTGTGAATTGCGAGTTACAAGATCTCATAATTTTAAGATAACATAACTATCTAGCTATCTATCTATAAAATGAGACGTTAACTCAAACTTTAAGGATTAGTTCACTTTCATAACAACAATGCATAGATAATGTACTCACCCCCTTGTCATCTAAGATGTTCATGTCTTTCTTTCCTCAGTCGTAAAGAAATTATTTTTTTTTTGAGGAAAACATTTCAGGATTTCTCTCTTTATAATGAATATGGATGGAAACAAAATGACAATTTATATACTTTTTAACCTCAAATGCTGGTCTTGTCTCATCACATTCAAAGTGTGTGTGATTCGGGTAAATACAGTTAGGGTATGTCTAAAAACTCCCAACTCATTTTCTTACCTAACTTTAAAATCGCCTTAGATCGCTGCAAAAGTACCGACATAGTGTTTACAAAGTGAAAATACAAAGAAACTCAAACGCCCTTAACAAAAAAAAGGTAAAAACCGCATTGTAGGACGATTTTGACATTGAAGACATAAACGAGATGGGAATTTTTAGACGTACCCTAACTGTATTTACCCAAATCACACACACTTTGAATGTGCTGCGCTGAGATGAGACAAGACGAGCATTTGAGGTTAAAAAGTATATAAATTGTCAATTTGTTTCGAGAATAACCGATCGTTTCGCTAGATAAGACCCTTCCTCCTCGACTGGGATAGTTTAGAGTCTTTTGAAGCAGCATTTAAACTGCATTTCGGAAGTTCAAACTTCGGGGCTCCATCCATATTCATTATAAAGAGAGAAATCCTGAAATGTTTTCCTCAAAAAAAAAAAAACATAATTTCTTTACGACTGAGGAAAGAAAGGCATGAACATCTTGGATGACAAGGGGGTGAGTACATTATCTGTGCATTGTTGTTATGAAAGTGAACTAATCCTTTAAATTGCAATATATAAACTGGCAATTGTGACAAAAGAAACAATTACATTTTTAATTCTAAGTTGAAAACTTACTTGCATAAAAACAGATCTTACACAGTTTGCCGTCTTAAGTAAATGTATCTTGTTTTAAGGATGTGTAAGGGTCATAAAGGGTGCTAAAATGCTGTCAGAAAATGAGAAAATGATTTGCTGCGCTGTTGTTTTTCAGCAAAACACAGTGTATGTGAACTCTGAATTACCGCGAGGCCTCGATTCGATGCCAGTTTCCATCGTTGATGACGAGATCAGGATATTCTACACGGCCGACCCCTGATCCCACATCCCACAGGAAGTTCACCTTACCCTTCCTCATCTCGATTGCCAAGAAATCCACCTACACATGATTGAGGAAACTTAGCACTCATGAAACATTATTTCCTATTATTTCTCTCTCTGAGCCATGACCAGCAGCTGTTTAATAGAGGTTATGGAAAGTAAGGAGCTTGTCATCTGTGTTACTGACTCAGATGTACACCTTTAGGAGTGTGAACCTCAGACTGATCGCTTAAGCAGAAGACTTGAAGACATCCAGACAGTTTTACACTCACATATTTGGCTGATCCGAGGTAGAAGAGGAGGTTATCAGCAGCAACGGTTTTCACATGGAGGATGATGGTGTTATAGCGGCCTTTCTTGATATCTGGCCGGTAGGTGCGGATACAGTCTCCACCGGATGACACAGACACCTTAATCTAGGGGACAAAGGTCAAAAGAGGTCAAACACAGCACAGAATCTTATTTTCATGCAGTAATTTACTGCATATTCAAGGAGAAATCAACAAGAGCATTTTTTAAATGTATTGTTAAAAATGTATTTTTAATGAATAAGCAGTCAATAACAGTAATCATCGGTTGTGCAGCACTTTGTTTGGCAAAAAAAAAATTTAAGTGTTTAATTTTGATTTGATTAAAAGATTAATTAATTTGTAATGTTTTATGACTTCATCTGATTACCAGAGAAAACACTGCAAAAAATGTTTTAAAACAGATTTTTTGTCTTGTTTTCAGCCAAAATATCCAAAAATTATTAAATCAAGGATTTTCTAGATAAGAAAAAAAATTGTCCTGTTTTAAAAAAAGTCAAAATTAAGCATGTTTTTGCTTAAAGCAAGCTAAATAATCTGCCAATGGGGTAAGAAAAATAATCTTATTTCAAGCAGACAACTAGATTAATTTTCTTACCCCATTGGCAGATTATTTAGCTTGTTTCAAGCAAAAACTCACTTAATTTTAACTTGTTTTTTTCTGAAAACAAGAACATTTTTACTTATCTAGAAAATCCTTCTTGATTTAAGAAGGACAAAAATGTAAGAAAAGCATTTTTTTGCAGTGAATAAAATACACAACACAGAAAAACAAAACAAAAAAACAGGGCCCTATCATAGAAATATATACATATAAATAGTTGCATAAAATCTAGATTTTTTTTTTTACTTTTTTTTTTTTAATTTAATACAAATTTTATAAAAAAAAAAATAGAATAAATAAATTAAAACAGAAAACTCAGAATTTGGTCAAAATTTAGACATATTTTAAAGGGCTTTCCTAGAGTACACTCTTAAAAATAAAGGTGCTTTAAAAGGTTCTTCACAGTGATGCCACAGAAGAACCATTTTCTTACATTTTTATTATCTGAAGAACCTTCAGTGAAACAGAAAGTTTCTTCAGATGTTAAAGTTTCTTTATTGAACCATTTAAACAAAAAAGGTTCTTCTATGGCATCGTGAAGCAACTATATTTTTATGTGTATGACGAGCAGTACTCACAGAGTTGGCCTGTTTGCGAGCCTGATTGATGAGCTCTTTAATCTGCGAGATGTTTTTCTTCAGATTGTCCTGGAGTTCCTGAATAGGCTTCAGTTTCTCCAACAACCTGTCAGCCTCATTCTCCAGATCCTTGACTTTAGCTCCAGCCGCATGAACTGCAGACAAACACGCAGAGGAGCGGCCGTCACCAACATTAACACACAAGAGCGTGACAGAATAAAATAAACACCACATTAGAAACATGCTGGATAGCGGAGCCGTAAGTAATGGAGAATGAAAGGCTCTAAAACAAGAGCGCAAGAAACTATGAAAGAATGGGAGAAAAGTGACATGTTATATATCTGTCATTTGCAGCGTAGGCAGCGATAGACGTGGAGCTGTTATTTCAAAAGAGAAGATGAGAGAGAAAAAAACGACAGAGTTTCCATCTGTAATTAGCTAAAGCGCTCATTAGGATAACAAGCTTAGTGAAGCTTTCAAAGGCTGCGTTTAATCCTGTTTGGTTGAAACAAAGAACGGAGAAACGGAGCGATTGGGAAAACACTCTCTCTGTACATGCAGCGCTCTGGATAAAAGCACCATGCTGAAGCCTCGGGGAGCGGAGAGCGCTCTCAAAATCATTCGCACAGATGAAAGAAGAAAATCGTGTATACATACTTATTGCTGTTGACGTTCAAAATCAAATGGGGGGGGAAAAATACGAAATAGGCATTTAAGTGATCTTGTAACACAAACATTTCAATTAAGAAATCAAATCTTCATGAACCATGCAGCTGTTGTCTCTATAAAGAACGATTATTGCTGGAGGTGGATGGATGTCGTACTGTTTTTCTCCGGGTCTTTGATGAGGTTGTTGGCTTTCTTGACGTCGTCCTCCAGTTTGCTGTAGTTCCTCTTCAGGCCCATCAGGTTGAGGTTCATGTCCTTCAGGCGGTTCAGCACATCTATGGCCGTATCGTTGGCCTCTGCCGCCTTCAGCTTAGTGGTCTGGATCTTTGCTGCCAGATCTACAGCCAAACACAAAACAAGAAAAAACCACAGGCTTAGCTGAACATCGCAAACAATCATATCAACATATCAAACATATGCTCAGGTCATATTTTACTCCATAATCAAAGAAAAAAATCTTAAATTGAAATTGAAATTATCCTCCCTAGTGGAAATAAATATACTAAAATGTATTTTTATGTACTTAATAAAATACAAAATGCAATTGTACTTTTAGTATACTTATCTGGTATATTTAAAGCCTAAAACTAATTTTGTACTTAATGCATTTTAATTGTGCAGACTAAAGATATACTTAACAAAATTTGATTGTACTAAAGTGGAACTATTGCAAGTATACTTTAGGTACACTTTAAATAATATCAGTCTTTAAATGCTAAATATTTACTCCATAATCAAAGAAAAAAATCTTACATTTAAATTTTAATGAACCTTCCTAGTGAAAAATAATATACCACAATGTATTCAACATACATTTATTTCATGCTAAGTATACTATAAATACACTTACATATTATGTAATTAATAAAAAGTACCCTGAAATTGTACTTTAGTATACATCTGGTATATATGTGACCCTGGACCACAAAACCAGTCATATTTTTTTGAAATTGAGATTTATACATCATCTAAAAGTTGCATAAATAAGATTCCCATTGATGTGTGGTTTGTTAGGATAGAACAATATTTGGCTGAGATAAAATTATTTTAAAATCGTGGGTGCAAAAAAAAAATCTAAATATTGAGAGAATCGCTTTTAAAGTTGTCCAAATGAAGTTCTTAGCAATGCATATTACTAATCAACAATTAAGTTTTATGTATTTACGTTAGGAAATGTACAAAATATCTTTACGGAACATGATATTTACTTAATATCCTAATCATTTTTTTGGCATAAAAGAAAAATCAATAATTTTGACCCATACAATGTATTATAGGCTATTGCTATAAATATACCCATGCTGCTTAAGACTGGTTTTGTGGTCCAGGGTCACATATGAAGTGTAAAACTAATTTTCTACTTAATGCATTTTAATTGTGCAGACGTCCAACTAAAGATATACTTAACTAAATTTGATTGTGCTAAAGTGGAACTATTGCAAATATACTATATATAGGTACACTTTATATAAAATCAGTCTTCAGATGCAAATAAAGTTTAATTACAATTTTTATATCAGTAAGTCTTGAGCAGTATGTCAGTAAATATG